>NC_062966.1:33502505-33518862 GCF_023119035.1 Salvia hispanica | reverse complement strand
GTTCATTCTTGAAGTTTATGTCAAACTCTGGCGTATTTTTCCGAATTCAATGAAAGGAAAATTTCATTAAATTCATTTTTCCGAATACAATAACTTTATACGTCAAATGTTATCGTATTTAATTTCCACGATTGAATACACAAATCCATGCAAAACACGTGCAAAAAAAAGGTGTCATCATAGCTGAGACGGACAGAATAGTAATTTTCACAAATAATACTCATATAAGACATTTGACATAACACATATGCATACGCATGTGAAATTATCAAATGAGAATTATTATATAAAACAAAACGAATAATCAATTTTGCCGTTCATTCTTGAAGTTTACACCAAATGCTGCCGTATTTTTCCAAATTTCATGATGGGAAAATCCGTTGAATTCATTTTTTCAAATACAATAACTTTATACGTCAAAGGTACGTTCATAATTTTTACAATTAAATGAGCTTTCCCCCACAAAATTTGTATTCCATGCTATAGATATTAGCACAATTAACATAAAGAATACATAATACTAGTAAAAGAAATACACTAAATAGGAATTATTATATTGTAGGACTTTTATACATATAGAGTACTATTTAGATATTTATATTAGTGATGCTCATATAAGACATCGAATATAACACACGTATGTGTGGAAATTATCAAATGAGAATGATTATATAAAACAAAACGAATAATAATTTTTTGTCGTTCATTATAGAAGTTTACGCCAAATGCTACTGTTTTTTTTTCTGAATCCTATGAAGGGCAAATTTCATTAAATTTATTTTTCCGAATACAATGGCTGGGATAGGTAAAACTCTTATGAGAAATATATTTTTGTGTTTTGTGTAATTGGTATAGCTAATGGTTTTGTTTCTTTTTGTGTTTGCAGTGAACATAAATGCAGAATGCGTGAGGTTCTACATTGAGCACGGGACTACGACTCAGGCTGACATCAAGGAAAGGCTCAATGCGACCTATGGCTATGACAGAGTCCAGTGCTTTCTCGAGATCCTGATGGTTGTTGCTCAGGTGGTGCGGGAGCACATACGTGATGACGGGACTTGTGCTGGTGTCGCAATGCACCTGCTCTGCCTGCTAGACAAAGCCCAACCCGGTGCCAATGGCGCCCTACCTGATTGGTCTCGGCTCTTCGATGACCTAAAAACGGTCTCCGCTGCAGTAGCCGACATCATCAGGGTTGCGCGCAAGAAGGCCCTTACCTACATGCTGCAACTAATGGCGTTTTATCTGATTTTTCTGCTCCCTTCTGACCTCCTTTTCCTACCTCATCATTAGCAACAGTAAAGGAGACCTTAAGGAGTTCAGCACTGCCTTCCTTCCACGTGCAGTCGCTATGGTTTTTATCTTTCAAATAATGCAAATGTAGACATGCTAATAACATTGCTTACAAATGATGCTTATATAAAATATTAAGATGCACCACATGTATATACGAAAATTATCAAATGAGAACGAATTATTGTTTTATAGTACTATAAAACAGTTAATAATTTTTGTTATTTATTCTTGATGTCTGCTATATTTTTCCAAATCCAGTGAAAGGCACATTTTATTAAATTCATTTTTTCAAATGCAATAACTTTATGCATCAAATATTAGCTTTTTTAATTTTCACGATTAGTGATGCTTACAAATGATATTCATATAAGATATCTAACATGATACATAAGTATGCGGAAATTAGCAAATGAGAATTATTATACAACTATGAAACAAAACGAATAATCATTTTTTGTCATTCATTCTTGAAGTTTATACCAAATGCAGTTGTATTTTTCCGAATCCTATGAATGACAAATTTCATTGAATTCATTTTTCCAAATGCAATAACTTTATTCGTCAAATGTTAGCATTTATAACTTTTACGATTAAATGAGGTTTCACCCGCAAAACTTGTATTTCATGCTATAGATATTGTCACAATTAACATAAAAGAATAGGAGTACATAGTAAATATCAGAGATACAAGAATTAAAGTAACATAGATAGAGATAAAGTAAAGTAGGTGCTGGAATATAATAAAAGTGATTGGATATTTTGTTTTTTGTCAAAAAAAGAAATGACTCAACTTAGTTGAAACATCATGAAAGAAAGTGCGACTCAATTTAATTGGGACGGAGGGATTACTGTTTAGATATTTATATTAGCGATGCTCACAAATAATACTCATATAATACATCTGATATAACACATATGTATGTGGAAATTATCAAATAAGAATTATTATTATAAAAAAACGAATACTCATTTTTTGTTGTTCATTCTTGAAGTTCATGCCAAATGCTACCGTATTTTTCCAAATACTATGAAGGACAAATTTCATTAAACTTATTTTTCCAAATGCAATAACTTTACACATGCAAAAAAATTGTCATCTTAGCTGAGACGGACAGGTAATAATTTTCACAAATAATACTCATATAAGACATTTGACACAACACATATGCATATGCATGTGAAAATTATCAAATGAGAATTATTATATAAAAAAACGAATAATTATTTTTTTGTCGTTCATTTTATAAGTTTATGCCAAATGCTTCTGTATTTTTCCGAATCTCGTGATGGAAAAATTTGTTGAATTTATTTTTTCAAATACAATAACTTTATACGTCAAATGTGCGTTCATAATTTTTACGATTAAATGAGTTTTCACTTACAAAATTTGTATTACATGTTATAGATATTATCACATTTAACATAAAGAATTAAAAATATTAATAAAAGAAATACACTAAATAGGAATTATGATATTGTAAGACCTTTTCACATATATACTATTTAGATATTTATATTAGTGATACTCACAAATAATACTCATATAAGACATCTGATATAACACATATGTATATGAAAATTATCGAATAAGAATGATTATATAAAACAAAACGAATAACCATTTTTTGTCGTTCATTCTTGAAGTTTACGCCAAATGTTGGCGTATTTTTCCGAATTTAATGAAAGACAAATTTCATTAAATTCATTTTTCCGAATACAATAACTTTATACGTCAAATGTTATCGTATTTAATTTCCACGATTAAATACAAAAACCTGTACAATAAAGACACATGCAAAAAAACTGTCATCTTAGCTGAGACGAACAGAATAGTAATTTTCACAAATAATACTCATATATGACCTTTGATACACACATGCATTTCAATGTGAAAATTATCAAATGAGAATTATAATATAAAACAAACGAATAATCATTTTTTGTCGTTCATTCTTGAAGTTTACGCCAAATGCTGCCGTATTTTTCCGTATCTCATGATGGGAAAATTCGTTGAATTCATTTTTTCAAATACACTAACTTTATACGTCAAATGTGCGTTTATAATTTTTACGATTAAATGAGTTTTCACCTACAAAATTTGTATTCCATGATATTGATATTATCACAATTCACAATTAACATAAAGAATAGAAAATACTACTAATAAAAGAAGTACACTAAATAGGAATTATGATATTTTGGGACTTTTTCACATGTACTATTTAGATATTTATATTAGTGATGCTCACAGATAATACCCATATAAGATAATACCCATATAAAATATGTATGTGGAAATTATCAAATGAGAATGATTATATAAAACAAAACGAACAACCGATTTTTGTCGTCCATGCTTGAAATTTAAGTCAAATGCTGCCTTATTTTTTCGAATTCTATGAAGGGAAAATTTCATTAAATTCATTTTCCGAATACAATAACTTTATACGTCACATGTTATCGTATTTAATTTCCATGATTGAATAAACAAATCCGTGCAAAACACGTGCAAAAAACTGTCATCATAGCTGAGACGTACGGAGTAGTAATTTTCACAAATAATACTCATATAAGACATTTGACATAACACATGCATATGCATGTGAAATTATCAAATGAGAATTATTATATAAAACAAAACGAATAATCATTTTTTTCGTCCATTCTTGAAGTTTACGCCAAATGCTGCCGTATTTTTCCGAATCTCATGATGGAAAATTCGTTGAATTCATTTTTTCGAATACAATAAATTTATACGTCAAAGATGCGTTCATAATTTTTACGATTAAATGAGTTTTCACCCATAAAATTTGTATTCCATGCTATAGATATTAGCACAATTAACATAAAGAATACATAATACTACCAATAAAAGAAATATACTAAATAGAAATTATGATATTATAGGACTTTTTCACATATGGAGTACTATTTAGATATTTATATTAGTGATGCTCACAGATAATACTCATATAAGACATCGGATATAACACATATGTGTGTGAAAATTATCAAATGAGAATGATTATATAAAACAAAAGGAATAATATTTTTTTGTTGTTCATTATTGAAGTTTATGTCAAATGCTACCGTTTTTTTTTTCTGAATCCTATAAAGGGCAAATTTCATTAAATTTATTTTTTCGAATACAATAACTTTATATATAGAATGTTATCGTATTTAATTTCCGCAATTGAACGAGCTGTCATCACAAAATTTTCTTATTTTATATTATAGATATTTTCATAATCAACACGAAGAAAACATAATAATTATAATAAGAAACACACTAAATAAGGATTATGATATTGAAGGACTTCCACATACTAGTTAGATTATTGCATTCATCTTATAGACATTCTAACAATCAACATGAAGAAAACATAACAAGAAAAACACTATATGGAACTCATGATTTTGAAGTACTAAAACATAAAATTACTCCTAATTTTTAATTTAATTAGAAGTGCATATCAGTAAATTAGCTTACGCTACAAGCTTGACACTAGACAGCTCACGCTTTTCACCCTAACACTTCGCTTCTATATAAACCCTCACTTCTCCCCAAATTCCTTTCATCCTTGTTATTTTTTGCCTTAACTCTTAAGCCTTTGTATTACCCACGCGTTTTCTCCCTCAGTTCCACCGGTTCGTCTCCCGTCGAGGTCTGTGTTGCCATTGTTTTCCTTAATTCTGTTTTCTCGTACCGTAATCGTGTTTCTTTTTCTTTACTGTTTGTGTTTTATTGGTCAATTGATTCGATGGATTGTGTTTTGGATTCTAGGGTTTATGTGTTGGCTTTAGGTATCCATCGTTAGATTCATGTCAGAGCTAGAGAATTTTTTGTTCGATTTTATTGTATTTTGATTTGATTCTCTTAAATCTCAGTTCTTTTTGTTTTTTTTTGAACTGGGCTTTGTTGATATTCGCCCGAAGGCTACTGATACAGTTGAAATGTTAGGGCTTGTATTGCACACCAGATGTCTTTTGATTCCAACAAGAAGAAGCATCAGAGGTTTTTGTGGTGTGCTTGCTGTTTCATGAGCCGGAGGAGACTGTGGTGCTCATCGAAGGTGTTGTTTCGGCATTGGACTTGAAGACGAGGTTTAAGTAGTTTAAGGTTGGAGGGCTGAGGTTTGGGATTGGTGTGTAGAGGCGTTTATTTTTCAATTTTCATTTTTTTTTCATTTTTGAGGACTATTGGCTGCAGAGATATTGTTCTTGGTGGGGAGAGGTTTTCAGTAACATTATTGGTGAAAGTTTACTTCAGTAGTTGGATTATTAGGTGTTCTGTTATCACAATGCGTCAGCGTCTCGGCCCTGGATTCCGTTTCCATCCAACTGATGTTGAGTTGGTTTTGTACTATCTTAAGAGGAAAATTTTGGGTAAGAAGCTTCTCTGTGAGCCTATTGCGGAGGTCAACATCTACAAATACTCTCCATGGGATCTTCCAGGTCTGTTGTATTTCTTTTTTGTTTAGTTTCATGTTCTTTGCCAGATATTATTTGCTTCTCTATCTAACAAAACAGATAGTTTAACACTCTCATTTTGGAAGTATTGTGAACTGTATTATAATGCTAATACATCATCAAGTATTTCATTATCATGCCAGTATGGGTCTTGTGAGTTGTTACAACCTTGACCTCCTAGTTTTTACTTAATTTGTTTCCTTCTATTCCTAGCTTCACACTTTTTTCTCTGGAGCCTGGTTTCATCTGAATAAAGCTTGGTTGACTGATAACTGTCATTGTCACATTTTGGGTTTGGAATGCATACATACATTTAGTGTTTCTAGAGCAACTCTTTATTGCTAATTGTTGTATTTCTTCCATTGGAAGTCATTGTTTCAGTTAGATGCGACACTTCCTCTTTTTGAACTTGTATCTGCTTAGTATTTTCTTTAACTCTTCCCTATATCCGGTGGTTCATATGGTTCTCTCTTGATGCACAGATAAATCTTGCTTGAAAACTAAAGATTTAGAGTGGTTCTTTTTCTGTCCAAGAGAGAAGAAGTATGCAAGTGGGGCACGTGTCAAGCGTGCAACTAAAGATGGTTTTTGGAAAACTACTGGAAAAGGCAGGACTATTTCTCGCAATGGGAGAACTGTTGGAGCTGTAAACACCTTGATATTTCACCAGGGTCATGCCCCGCATGGAACAAGAACAGATTGGGTTATGCACGAGTATAAGCTCATTGATAATGAGTTGGCTGCAGCTGGAGTTCAGGTACTTACTTTTTTGGCTGATATTCAAAGTTTTAACCAATAATTCGATTGGAAAAAGTATATATATACTATATTAAAGCTTGTTTTTATATTACTGCTGAATTATGACGAAGATGCATGGGTTTTCCATTCTGATTTTTTTTTCTGGTTCTTTTTTAGACTTTTTATGCGCTCCCTTAACCTTTTTGACATGATCTTCTCAAATTTAGTTCTTCGTCCTAGAATTTTTCATGTTGACCTAGAATTTCCATTTCCTTTGGCCAGTTCTCATTCAGGGTGTATACTTGAAGTCGTAGGATATCTCGATAAAACGTATGACTGAGTATATTAAGTTTAATATTGTCGAACAAACTCAAATTAGTCAATAAATCAAAGTTAACATTTGATGAGTTCGAATATTTTATAACAATTCATCCTATCATTCAAAACATTGATGACTCATTACATCCAACCTGGCAATTTTACTACCAGTATCCACTTATATCGTGCGATTCCAAATTTCCAATTTGTTTTTGCTTTTTGGATAACAATCTGTAGATGTGACCCACTTTATTTTTTCTCTTCATGACTTTTCTATAGGTTAACATGAACCTTAACTTTAACACGCTACAGACAATTGTCTGACTATTTTGTTTGCATTTGGGTGGACAAATCTGTTAAACAGCTGATCTGTGTACTTCTATTTGCATTCACATGCGGAGTTTCTCTTGTTGTGCATAGACTCTTAAGCCTTTATGGTGTGTGCATTCTGGTTTTTAATGTTGTTGAAAATGCATATTTGTATTTGGCATGTAGTGTTATGCTCATTCTGGTGAATGGCAATGGCTATTTACTTGGTGGAGTCTCGATTAAGTTATGATTTTGGCTTCCCTTTTAGTTTTTTTGCATATATACTTTCTATGGTTCTGTCATTAAGTGTATTGGCTCAATAACTTTTTTTGTTCATAGGCCAATAGTTGTCTTACTGATGATGTTCTCATAAGCAGGATAACTATGTTGTGTGTAAAGTTTTTAAGAAGAATGGACCAGGCCCCAAAAATGGCGCACAGTATGGTGCCCCTTTCAATGAAGCTGATTGGACTGATGATGATGACGATGTTACTGAGAATCATTCTATACCCCAAGCAGCTGAAGCTCCTTCACAAACTGCATGGGTGCAGAATGTAGAGCAAAGTTTGCCTCTTGGAGGAGGATTGCTCGACTTTGGAAATGGACCACTACCTATGCTTGAAGAAGGTCCATCATCTTCAGTGGTTGCTCCAACTAGTATTGTAGCTGTAGACGAGACCAATGATGAGATGGATAGTCTTCTTGCCTGCTTTGACGATGAAGACATGCTGCTTCCTGATGGGAATGGATTCAATCAGGTAACCTTTTGTAAAGTATATGTGTCTTGCTACATTCCTTAACTGATAACATCATGTTGCTATATGCTTTAGTTACATTTTGTTTTATTTGTCCCCTAGGAGCGTGTTTAACTATGTGATATGCATTATCCTTTGCATCACGGATCCAATTTTCCTTAGAGTAAAACAAGAGATGCCTAGAATCCTGTAGATTAACTAGTTGGCGTAGTTGCACTTATTCATTTAGTATCTTTTTGTTATACCTTTTGTCTAAATTTGTTTTAACTTTCTGTCTGGAGCTTTTTGTTTCTTAAAATTACTATGACATTCTAATGGAGATGCCTTCTGGAGTTCTCTCTCTTTGACCTATATTAATATTTTTCTTATTGCATGCGGCTTTTTCTATGTTTTCTGTATATTGTCACTTGCAAGCTCTCTTCCATCTCTTCCACCTCAATGCAGGATGTCTTCCCCTTTTAGAGGACATGGTGCACTGTTGCATGCACTGCTTTGAATATGTGCTAATGTGAATTGTGCTTAGCAGGATGATCTTAGTGGCAATGGGAACAACAGATTGTTACCTTGTAGTGGGGGATTGGATATATACAATGATCTTCATGACTTGGATGGTTGGAGAAAGATCAATGAGGGCAAATTTGACTTCCCTGGATCACAGAATGTCGACTATCCACTCAACATGCTTCCCATAGACAATTCAACATATATAGAACTCAATGATCTTCTGCCTCCATTGGATTGCTCAAATGGAATTATTGGAGCTCATTTCTCATCAAGTGGCCTGGGATCTGCATCTTATGTCCATGAGAATATTCATCAATTAAACTCTGGAACTGGGTTTGCTGGCATACAGGATCAGCATCTTTCATTTGCAAATGAGCTGTCTGTGTTGTCAAATACATCTGAGGGTGATATTTCTTTGGATGTGCTTCAGATGGTGAGGGTGATATTTTCAAACAATATTATTTGATTACAAAAGTATCTATTACTCACAATGATTTTTCTCATTTCCGATCTAACATGCTGTGTTCATAACATGTAATTGCAGGTGGACAATCCATTCTACCAGGCAACTAATGATTCACATAATTCAGACTTCTCATTTGGGCAACTGGGGAATCCGGTCTATTCTCCTCCCAACACTGAAAGAGGTAGATCTGCTGATAACTGTTGATTACTCCGATTGTGGGATGAGTACTCACATTCCATTTATTATTCTTCAGTCAATTATATAAAGTCAAACTGCCCGAACTTGCCAATTTCGGGAGATATTAATGCAATTTTTCAAAATCCCTTCCGGAATGCTGCAAGCTTGCGGAACAGGGATTGTACCTATGACTAGGCATGGGCTACTCACTCTTGTGTTACCAGGACTCCGGTGTCTTTTCTGGACCACTGAGGTGGCACAAGTAGGGGGGGAAAGACAATTTAGTTTCTTTCACATGTTTTATGTAAAATTTTGGGATCTTGCTATGTAAATGCAGCATCTATTGGGAGGTTGCATGACCTTCCAACTATTGTGTTGGTGGATGCTGCAGGTACTTTCTGCAGTGCGTGGTGTTATTTGCCATTGATATTATAAATTAATGTTTTTGCTTATATTTATTCCAGGATTACATTTAGAATATCATTATTCAAGATTTATGGAACGCAATCCAGCTCACTTACCTACAGCTGCTATGATTCTTGCTCTTTCTTCTCGTGGTGGCTCCTCCATACATATCAAGGCTGAGGTGACTCACAGAGCTGGTGAATGCACTAACGAAGCTTTGGCAGTTATGATGGGGGGGTCTAGCAGCTGTTGGTCCAACTTGTTCTTTTGCAAACTTCAGCTTTGTGCTCTGGAAGGTCTGCTAGAATTTGCCTCAGATTTTATTATAGTTTGTTGCTTAAATGATACTCTGTCACTGACTTACTATCATCATTATCACCTGAATAATAATTTAGCATATTCACCCCCTAAACTAAACCAAAACTGGTAAGTTGGCTAAATAGTTTCTTACCCACTTATATCAAATGAACTTTGCTATATATTAGTACTGTATGTATTCCATTCCACATTGGTTATGTGACAATTTAGCTTAGTCTCTTGTGCTATAGATATGTAGGCTATGTTGAGTCATGAGAAAAGTGGTAGGTGTATCTCATTATTAAACATAGTTAACATATATAAGAGAGACTAAGCTAGACTACTATGTCACATACCAATGAGTTAACACTACTATTTTCACTAAGCTAAACCATATAGAGAAACTAAAACTTCTTTCTCCCATTATTAAGTTTATTATTTATTATTTATAGGTGATATTCTTTGTCGCATCTAGTTCATAATACTCCTTCTGTCCGTAATAATACTCCATAGTAGTAGAATTATTTTGTCATTTTGGTATGTTCCATAATACGAGTTATATCCCTTCTTAGTAAAAGTTAACACATTTCTTCTCTATTACTTTATTCTTTATGTCTCTATCTTTTTCATTTTTATTTTATTCTCTCTTTACTTAATACACTTAACCTAACTTTTTTTAATTTCCATGTCGAAAAGAAATGCCTCCATTACTATGGAATATAGAACGAAGAGAGTATTATATATTTTTAATTTCGTTCATTTACTAAATTAAGTCTTATACTAAAAATGTAAAGTACTTTTAGTTTATTATTCCTGTTTTTGTCTTTATTTCTCATATTCTCTTTATCTATTTTTATACTTTATTATTTTTTGCATTGAAGTTTCGGTTGTCCACCAATGGAAAATTTTTATTGGACGAAGGATATACTATTCCCTCGACTCAAATTACTGTGCACTTTTTTGTTTGGAGTGTAGTGTAGAGCTTTTAATTTCTTTTCGGACATCTTGTTTTAGCTTTACTCTTACTGTGAAAAACAATTAAGTGGAACATTTTCTCTAATCTCAAAACACTGTTTAACTATTAGACTTGTGTGATACTTCCGCAAAGGCGTTCACTACTTTTTTAATCAAACGAGTATTATTGACATCTGCTACTACTTTAGTCTTTCAAAATGGAAAACTATCATTGTTAACTACTCCTATAACCAATTAGTCACACAGTTACAATTCTGATCGATATCTTTTTTTAATAGGATTACTTACTCCTATGTTTACTATCCAGCTCCAATTGTGATGGAAAATAACAAATTTAAGCAAAATAAGATGCATATGTTACTAAAATGTTGTAACAAATTTTGGAGATCTTCGATAGTTTGCCGGAAAATAGAGGAGAAAATCACGAAGTGTGGAAGGAGTTTGCCAGAAAATCACGAGGTGGTCTGCTCTGTGATTTAATTCAAATGGGTTATGCATCTCACTCACGTAAGTGTGATATGATACATTAGCAGATTACATACTCCTACTAGATATGTGAAAAAAAACTTCCCAATTCAGGAAGTTAAATTAATTTGTAGATCATACTCCATTGAGAATTTCACCGACGAATAGCGTTTACCTTCGTCGGTTTTTAGTTCCCTACTATTTTTAGTTATCTAATCATTTGTGTATTATTTTTTTGTATTTTCTCCTATGTGGACATTTCGTCCTCGGTTATCTTTAGTATTTGCTCTTTGTTGTTCTTGTGCGTATATACCATCAAGTAGCTGTTTAGAACGTTGCGAAGGCAAGCGGCAACAATTTCATAGCCTTGTTTAGTCTCATTAACAAACCTTTGATATGACGATATCTCGGTCTTAGGTATCACTTTGGTAAATTGGATAAATCACCTTCGCTATAAATTTTATAATAGTTGTTGACGATTATAATATGTGACCCATTTAAATGCTCGCAAAACTACATACTTGAGTAGTGTTATGGTTTAGTTGTTGTTTACCTTTTTGGAATTTCTATTTCTTACTTTTGTGACTATTCAACATTTCTTGTAATTCTATTGCTTATTTTGGCATTACGTTTTTTTAGTGTGCTTATTTTTTTTGTTTGGTTTGTTGTTAGTGATTAGCCGTGTATTTCGCTATTGTTGTTACTAGCTGTTGAGGTATATTGGATGAGCTTGTTTCCGGTGGGAACAAACGACGCCAGTAATATTCCAGTTACTCGTTTATGAAATAATTTTAAATAAAATTTGTTTTTATTGATATTTTTTGATCCCTTTACACTCCTGCATCTCTTGTTTTTATTTGAACGTTATATATACATTATACATTAATATAATTCTTCATCATGGTACCGCGTCCATGTGCAAAACAAATTATCAATTTTATTCTGATTCTTGACAAGTATAATCCTCATTCTTATTAATCCCATCCAGTCCCATGACACACTTGAAAGTTGGAATGTTTAATAATTGTAGATCCCATAAATCTGCAAAAGCGAACGATTAATAAATTAAAATGCGCAATCAACCCAAAGAAAAAGATTGATTCCATTTCAAGTTGTTTCTTCAGTGGGGGGTGTTTGAACAATAAATATATACAGAAAATGAAATCAATAACGGTAGATCTGATTTGGATAACACAATAAATAAATATATTCATTATTTCACAAGAAAATCTGCATAAAATTTTCCAATCTATCATCGATTTTTCACTTAACTGCAGGCCCGTCGATGAATCATATGCCATCAATTTTAATTTGAATTTAATCTCATTTTGCTTTAATTTTTCTCTCTTTTTAGAAAGAGGAGAAAAAAAAGGAAAAGTGTGAATACAGATTCTCATACTATTTCCAGCTCACGTCACAGTCTTTTGTTCCTTCTTCTCTCTCTAAATCACTCTATTCTTCTTCTTCTCTCTCCTTCTCAAATCCTCACGTTCTTGATATTTTTACCGGAAATTCCAATAAATTCCTCACATTTCAGTGATCCAGGCTATGAAATAAGCAGTCTCGCCGCAATGCACGACGTCAAAACCGAGCGCCGCCGCGAGCCGCAGCTCCACCGCCGCCGCTACTGGTGCTGCTCCTTCACCACCCCTCCCCTCAGCCCCGAGACTCCGGGGCTCTCGCGCTCCCGCTCTCTCTCCTCCTCGTGCGGTAAAAAGACGCAATTGCCCTTCTCCAACTCTCCCCAGACGCAGAAGACCCCCTTCGCCCGTCGGATCCTCTCTCCGGGTCGGGTCTCTCCCATCTCCGAGCATCCCGTTGTTTCCCACGCCACTCCTAAAAACCACCAAATCCCTAAATCGCCTTTGCCGTTGCCGCTGCCCCCTCCGCCCCCGCCCCCTGCCGACAGCGAGGCGAATTTGGGGATTTATGATACTAGGTTGAATCTGAAGGGGAAGAATGGGGGATCGCTGGTGCTGGAGCTGAGTTCGGAGGTTTTGGCGGCGAATAGCGCCGTTTTCGCCGAATTGATCGCGGATTATCGCAAGAATGTGAGCGGTTTGTGTAGGGTTGAGGTGCCGGATGTCGAGAATCTGAGCGTGTTTCGTGAGACGATTGAGCTCATGTTTGAGGAGGATATTCAGAAGAAGCTCGTCAAGATTGGGGTTTTTCGAGCTATCGACATACTCGAGGTATTCAATTTTTTTTTAATCATAGAAATGCGCTTCTTTTATTTTTCTTGATTTTATGAGTATTTTCTTGTGATGATGTGGTTTAATTCTTACTCAATTCTGACTTTTTGGTGTATGATTTGTGCATCATGTGAGTTTCAAATTACTGTTTGGGTTTGAAAAGTATGTATTAATGACAAATAGGATCTGCTGATTTATTACTGTTTGGATTTCAAATTCGAATGAAATCTGCAACCTAATTCTGATCTACTTGCACTGTTTTGTTTGTGTTTCCGAAATGATTTATGGGATTATTGATGACATTTGAGGTGGAAATAGTTTGAGTTTCATGAGTTTTGGCATTTTACCTGTTTTCTTGCCCGTTTGTTCGAGTAGACTGCATCTTCCTTTCAATATGATGCCTTCTTGCATTCCAAGCTTTCTATTTCTGAATGGAAAACAAGAGAAAAGGTCTTTTATTTAGAGTGTATGAACGTCGTTTTTGGTAAATCTAAAATCTGAGGCTCCTAATTTCTTGTCTTAGGCATCGGTAGGCATCAAGTTTAGCAGGTGTATCTCTGCGTGTTTACAATACTTGGAGGCGGTGCCATGGACTGAAGAAGAGGAGGAGAAGATGAGGGAACTATTCAATGGACTAAAAATAGACGATCCTAAAACCAAAGACATCCGGGACAGATTCTGTAGCCCCAGTGATCCCGTTGATTCTCAGCCAGCATTGACCAAGCAGCTTATCTTGTCCATTACCACCTGCAGAGATGCCACTGCTGGGAATGAACTCAAGTCTTTGGTTAAAGGTCTGTTATGCAAAAGTTCCGTCTATGAAAAGGAGTCCCCGGATGTTAATAAGGAGGACATGTATGCAGTTTGTGAGTCGTGTCTGCAATCACTAAGCAGTCTGCTCGAGGAGACCTCGGATAGCAATGCAGGGCAGAAATTGGCAAAAAAGGAGAAAGAAAAGCCTCTGTTAGAGCGCGTCTCAAAGCAGGTGGACAACATAAATTGGCTTGTGGATATCCTGCTTGATCACCAGCTGGCGGAGGAGTTTGTCCGTTTGTGGGGAAATCAAGAAGGGCTGCTTAAATTGCACAAGAATGCATCTCCGATGGTCAAGTATGAGCTGAGCCGTGTCTCAGCAGTGCTGTTCATTGCAATCGGGACTAGGAGGCTCCACTGCCCGACAGAGACGAGGCTGAGACTTCTGCAAGCGTGGTTTAGACCAATGCTGTCTGATTTTGGCTGGTTGCAGAGGAGCAAAAAGGGGCTGGACATGAAGGCATTGGAGGAGGCGATGGGCCAAGCGCTGCTCACTCTTCCACTGAAAGAGCAGTATTCGTTGTTCATGGAATGGTTCCATTGCTTCTCCAAGCATGGCAACGAATGCCCTAACCTCAGTAAAGCGTTCCAAATATGGTGGCGAAGATCGTTCCTCAAGGGCTCGGAAAGCATGGCCGTTGAATCTAGGTGAAATGATGCTGCTACCAGTACTCATGTAGGGAGATTTCACCTATTATTTTGAGGTTGATATCATAGGAAAGATGTGGAAGTCCAATAATATTGTAAGTAGATTTTTACTATGTAAAATGTGTTGGCACTTTGTGGTGATGGAATATTACTAGATGCTTTCTTTATTTAGGCTGTTGTATCCATTTCTAGACCCTATTACAGTATTACTGGTTTTCCCTGTATTTTCATGCAGTCATTTTCTAGGTCTTTAATTTTTGAGATATGGAATATTGTTTTGAGTATTTGCCCAACTTGGATTTTATAATGTGTAATTTGTATGAGACCTAGCAATTGAAAGTTAATAAGAATCGCTATGTTACCCCCTTCTTTAAAAAAATCAAGGATATCACTTGTTTAATTTGAGGTTTTATTACTTTCAAATATTTTATTTTAAAAATTGTTCCAATTGATATATTTTTGTAAATAAGATTTGTACCACGTAACTATTTTCCGCATTAAATATTTATTTAATATGATTAAATTTGTAATGATTTAAATTTTATTTAATTGGATTAAGGTATTGCACTCCACAATATTGGTAAATACATTTGTTAAAATAATGAATTTTGAAATTGGGAGGTCTAATAAATTGAAAAATGGTAGCAGAAGAGAAAAATCGGCGCGAATTTGCCGAGTTTCGCCGCCGGCAAGTCTGGTTATTCTACGAGCTTCGAACCAGGTTCAGCATCATTTATAGTACTATATATTTAATTTATTTCCTTTTTTTCTCTGACTGCGGTTAATCGAGGGCTCGCCAATGAAACTGAACACCCAGAATATTCACCAGAAATGGAGAAAACGAACGGATCCTAAATTCCTAAAATTGTTATCAATTCTAAGTCTCTCTGAAGTTGAGGAATTTCACATTGCCTCAAGGTTCTGATAGGAAATAAGAATGGGCCTTCTCAGCATAATCCAGAAAATTAAACGCAAGGAAAAGGAGATGCGCATTCTCATGGTGTAAGTGTAATAACCCCTATCCCTATCCCTATCCCTATCCCTTCCACTTTTCTGTTTTCATATACACTTGAACTCTAACACTCATTCCATTTCTACTCAAGTGGTCTTGATAATTCTGGAAAGACCACAATAGTGATGAAGATTAATGGCGAAGATACTAGCGTAATCAGCCCCACACTTGGGTTCAACATCAAAACCATGGCTTACCAAAAGTATGCTTTATATTTTGGAGATAATCTAGTTTTTTTTTTGTCAAGATACATGTTCTTAGGTACACTTTGAACATATGGGATCAGGGGCGGACACACGTGGAGAGAGGGTAGGGCTTAAGCCCTTACCCAATTTTTTTTTTTTTTAAATTTTCTATTTTCAAATTTTTCAAAATTTGGAAAAATAATGTTAAGCCCTTACCAAATAATGCTACTGAAGACAAAATTATCTTGTGATGAAGAATTGTAAGGGGCTGAAATTAAAGAAGGGGGAAGTAAAAATCTGCAGAAAGAAAGTGTAACAATGGTGTCTGGCAG
>NC_062966.1:33368422-33502405 GCF_023119035.1 Salvia hispanica | reverse complement strand
CTCTTTTGTCAACTGTTCCCCCATTGAGTTTTCTGCATTTTTATAGTTCTAAGCCTTTCTATAGTCAGTGATTCGTCCACTTGACTTCTTAAGTTCATGGATGCTGTTTGTTCAATAAGGTGCTTGTTCTAGCACTATGGCATCTCTATGTGACTATGTAACCTTACAGTTCATATCTACTTTATTGAACCTTACACACTCATCATATGTGGTCCATGTTATGTGATCTCATGTTATTAACTTTTGTTTCAGCAAATGAAGTTCTTCACCATATTAGGTTCTTTGCCTGGTTGGTTACTTTTTAATTGAATTTTTTTTACTGTATCATATTTCTACAGCGATTATCAGGAGCGATGCTGTTAATATTTGCAAATAAGCAGGATATACAAGGTTCCCTGTCACCGGATGAGATAGCTAGAGTAAGGATTTTGCTTTTGTTTAAATTTTAATCCATTTGTCTTAAATGATGCTTTTGCAATTGCAACCGAGTAATATTGTGGAAGAATTCTTCTTCTCACTGCTACTCCCCTGAGCTGCAAGTTTAAATTACTGGAAAATTAAAGGAGTGTTTTATTTTCCTCAAAACAGATATTCACATTAGATGTGATTATATCTTGCAGGGATGATCTTTTGTTCAGTGCTTTTTCGGTTAAATGGTCTATGCATATTCGTTTTAGTCTTGTTCAAGTAATAGGCGATTAGCCCGGGGATCTACATACGACTAACTTTAAGTGTTATTTTTTCGTATTGCAAAACAATGAGCATCTGTTGATATGTTTTCTTGCTATTTCTCCTGATGGAGGGCATCAAACGTCTTCAGTTTTGCTAGAAACGACTATATTTCTTCATGTTTGGCTCTCAAGTTTATTTCTAGTTTCTGATTTGACTTAGATTGCGTCGTTTCATTCAGGTTCTGAACTTAGATTCCATGGACAAAAGCCGGCACTGGAAAATCGTGGGATGTAGTGCATTTACCGGGGAAGGGCTGCTCGAAGGGTTTGATTGGATGGTTCAAGACATAGCCTCGAGAATTTACATGCTTGACTAAATGCAATTGCATCCACATTCCACCCCTGGCCTTTTGTTACTCGTGTGGGGTGCTACTCGAACCCAGCGGTAGGAGCCTCAGATTCCTCCTCGTTGCAGAAAAAAATGAAGTTTCTGACGAGATCAGAGATGTATTCAAAGTGGATAGAAGCTGGCTTCTTGTTGTTTGTTGTCATTCAAATAGGGAAAGAATGCAGCAAAGCTCCATTCTCATATTTTGGAGAGATGGACGTTTTCTATGTGGTTTACTCGACCTACTTTGAAGTTTTGCACTTTGTAACTCATCATGATCATAGATTTATAGTAATTCACTCTCTCAATTTAGTTATTTTGATCTAAATTTTTGGAATTTTGTTTTATATCGGATGTCAACTATCAAGGTTATTTTTTTCTTATACTAAGTAATATTCCACTCAAAAGGAACAGACTTCACTTGATACAATGTAATTTTTGACTCAAAACAAAGCACAAAAAATAGAAAGATTGCACATATGTTTAAGAATTCAAAAAATTTGTAGTACAATAAGTAGTGTATATCCGAAAAAAATATTCTTGAAATCTTCCTTGACAAAATTTTGCTACAGTTTATAAAATTTTTTAAATCGGTACAGACTTTGGCATGACCAAATTCTACTGCTACAGCCTTTTGCAACAATGGAGATACAATCGGCTGCTCCGTATACCTTGCTTTCTACAGCATCGTCGCTCATCTTCAGTCATGAAAGCTCCAGCGGCATTAATTCCGAACTTCGATTCCCATGCATATGCCCGATTGCTTCAGCTTTGCACGAAAAACAACGACCCCAACACAGCCAAAACCATCCATTGTGATGTTCTGAAGAGGGGTAACTGTTTGGACCTATATGGTCGCAATATTTTGTTGAATCTCTACTTGAAAACGGGGCTTTTATCCGATGGTCTCAAAGTGTTCGACGAAATGCCGGAGAGAAATGTTGTTTCTTTCGTTACAATGATTCAGGGATATTCTCAATTTAGAGAGTACGATAGAGCTGTAGATTTATTCTTTATGGTGCATAAGGAGGGCCATGAACTTAACCCTTTTGTCTTCACCACGATTTTGAAGTTGCTTGTGAGCATGGATTGGTTGGAGTTAGCATTGTGTGTTCATGCTTGCATTTATAAGCTTGGTTATGGCTCTGATGCCTTTGTTGGGACATCTCTTATTGATGCTTATTCGGTTTTTGGGGCTGTGAATTTTGCTAAAGAGGTGTTCAAGGGAATTGTCGATAGGGACATGGTGTGTTGGACTGGGATGGTGTCTTGTTATGCTGAGAATGATTGTTTTGAAGATTCGTTGGATCTCTTTAATCAAATGAGGTCGGCAGGGTTGATGCCAAATAATTATACTTTTGCAAGTGTGATTAAGGCGTGCCTTGGCCTTGAAAATGCTGAATTGGGGAAGAGTATACATGGCTGCATTATAAAGACATGTTATGAGATGGATTCTTATGTCGGTGTTTCCTTGCTTGACTTGTATACCAGGTCTGGGGACATTGAGGATGCTAGACATGTATTTGAGGAGATCCCTAAAGACGATGTAGTTCCATGGAGTTTTATGATTTCTCGGTATTCTCAAAGTGATCGTTGTCAGCAGGCGTTGGATATGTTTATCCAAATGCGGAAAGCTTTTGTAAGTCCTAATGAATTCACTTTGGCTAGCATCCTCCAAGCTTGCGCGACAAAGGAGGACCTCGAGCTGGGGTCTCAAGCCCACTGCCACATGGTCAAGGTTGGGCTTGACTTGAATGTGTTTGCTCTCAATGCCCTCATGGACGTGTATGCTAAATGTGGAAACATATGGTCTTCTATGGAATTATTTGTGCAGTCCACGAATAAAAATGAGGTTTCCTGGAACACAATGATAGTTGGATATGTCCAACTAGGAGATGCAGAGAAAGCTTTTCTATTGTACCTAAATATGTTAGAACAAAACATCCAAGCAACTGAGGTAACGTACTCCAGCTTGCTCAGGGCTGCTGCATGTTTAGCAGCTTTGGAGGTTGGGATTCAGATACATTCAGTGACGGTCAAAACCATGTATGATGGAGATGATGCTGTCAGTAATGCTCTTATTGATATGTATGGAAAGTGTGGAAGAATTAGGGATGCTCGTTCAGTTTTTGACTCTATGAGCACACAAGATGTCATTTCATGGAACTCAATCATTTCAGCATACTCGATGCATGGTCTTGGTGATGAGGCGTTAAAGATCTTTGAGGCTATGCGAAAAGCCAACATCACACCTGATCCTTTGACCTTTGTTGCTGTCCTTTCAGCATGTAGCAACACTGGATCAATGGATCAAGGTGAGTCTTATTTTACTTCCATGCAAGAGGATTATGGTATTGAACCACGCATGGAACATTATACTTGTATGGTATCACTTCTAGGAAGATTGGGTTATATTGATAAGGCAGTAAAGATGATAGGAGAGATTCCACATGAGCCCAGTGTTATGGTATGGCGTGCATTGCTTGGGGCTTGCGTTGCACACAACAATGTTGAGTTTGGGAGGTTTTCCGCTGAGAAAGTGCTTGAGTTGGAACCCCAAGATGAATCAACTTATGTGCTTTTGTCTAACATATATGCAGGTGCAAAAAGATGGGATAATGTGGCTATTGTTAGGAAAAGGATGAAGAGGAAAAAGGTGAAGAAGGAGCCAGGCCTTAGTTGGGTTGAGATTCAGGGAATGGTTCATTCTTTTGTTGTAGGAGACAATTCACATGAAGATATTAAACTTATTCGAGCAATGCTTGAATGGCTCAACTTGAGAAGCAAAAGAGCTGGGTATGCACCTAATCACGACGTGATTTTGCTTGATGTGGAAGAGGATGAAAAATCACGTCTGTTGTGGTCGCACAGTGAAAGAATAGCTCTGGCATTTTCTCTTCTTGTAACGCCTCCCGGAAGCCCTATACGCATCATTAAGAATCTTCGCATATGTGCTGACTGCCATGTTGCGCTTAAGTTGGCATCTAAGTTGGTGAAGCGAGAAATTGTTGTTAGGGACATAAAGCGGTTTCATCACTTTCATGATGGTATATGCTCCTGCAATGATTACTGGTGACTCTATAGATATATATTTAGTGTTCTTCGACGGATAAGTTGATTGAGAGAGAACTTATTGAGATTATACAAATCGGTGTCGGCTCAGTTCCATGATGATTCTGCTTTTGCAATGGTACTTTGTAAGTGATATAGTAGTTTTCTTTTTTATCATCACTTGACCCCATATTGAGAGCCTGCCTTACCAGCCAGTTCTTCCTACGAAGATGGGAATACGCTTTAACCACAACAGGCTGACCAGCTCTCTTGGCCATCATGTAATGCCACAGCTCTTCATTATTTTTCACACACTTATTTTCACCAGCAACCTCAATGTATTTCAAGACAGAGCACAAGCACAGACCTTTTGTTCAAAACTCAGTTGGTGCCACTTGCCCTTTTTTGCAGTTATAACATGGCAACCAATACAAGCATGTTTGAATGGTTCAGTTTGTTCTGGGAGAGCTTCGTGAAGCACCATGCACCCTGAAAGCAGTCCTTGCCCATTTGATTCCACTAAAGGGTTTGAACTTTGAAGCTGCGAGACTATGAATATGACAATGAATATATGTGATGATTTTTTCTGCATCTTTTGAAATAGTTATTCTAAGGATGCATCTAATTCACATAAGCTGTCCAGAAGAGGAATTCCACTGGCAAATGGAGATGCATTTTTCCCAAATCCTCCACCATGGGCTTATCCTTTGTGGACAGGGCAGGATATGTACCGTACTGTTTATGATAGGATGTCCAGGTCTAGCTCTGAAGCTATAGACCAAGCAATGGCTCAGTTTTGGGAGGCCAAAGTGAAATTTGTTCGTGTTAATTTCTGGTTGAGAAGCAACTGGACCATGCTGCTACTGAATCTAGGTGAAATGATGCTGCTACCGAATTCTCATGTAGGGCGAATTTCACCTAGTATTATTTTAAGGTTGAGATCGTAGGAAATATGTCAACGATATGAAGTCCAATAATATTGGATTTTTACAATGTAAAATGTGTTGACACTTTGTGGTGATGGAATATTAAATGCTTTCTTTATTTAGGCTGCTGTATTCATTTCTAGATTTTCTCAGGCATCCTATTACCGGCTTTTCCTGTATTTTCATGCAGTCATTTTCGAGGTCTTTAATTTTTGAGATATGGAATATAGTTTGATGGTTTGAACCATAAGCTTTTATGTGCATATATAGGAATAATGGTGAAAAAGGGGTCCTAGGATTGAACACGCACACCATCTACATGTATGTATGTATATATATGTGTGTGTGTCTCTTTGATAGAGTAATAAATACTACTGATATAGATGTAGACGAGAGAGAAAGAGAGGTACTAAAGTGGAGATGATTCCTCCATGGCTTTATTTCCTTTGTTCCCGGATTTCGGTAATACAAAATGGGTACAAAGAAGAAAAAAATATGAGTATTTATTGAGATTGAAAAGAATTAAGTAATCAATCAATCAACATGAATGTATATCTAAACGAATTCCATGCAAGGCTGTTCAACCCTCTGCCGCTCACTTGTCTTTCTTCCCGCCGGATAATAGCATTTGGATCTGGAGACCTCTGCTGAAGGCCTGGTTGAAGAGCAGGCGTGTTTGGAATTCGATCACGAAGGGGAACCACGCCAAGATGGCGACGGGGGCGAATATCACTAGCGCCATCAGGTACTCATACCCTCTTGCCATACCTTTCACTGACCCCCACAACTTAAGCTTCTTCACCGTTGGCCTGCATGCTTGCGCGATCTAAACCATGGTTCAAAAATTATTACCATCAGTAAATACAATATCAGCAGAGATTAATTAAGGATGATAATAATAATAACAATAATAGTAGTACAGTAGTATATCATTACCAGCAGAAGGGCCCATCCAGTTGGCAAGAAGGCTAATAAACTGGCAAATATATCTCCCACCGTTAGCCCGAGGAACTTTATGGCCAGGATAATTGCCACTACCAACGCGATAAACACCGCTAGTTTTAGTAGCCTGAAAACCATCTGAAAATCGGCGCTCAGCTTCTGTCTCCCCATTGATAGAACCTTGAATATTATCATGGCACCAACGATTAGGATCCAAGAGAAAGCATAAACCAAAATACTAGTGTTACGTTGGGCCACGTGCAAGTGATACACAACTCCATACTGGTATAACAGGAAACGAAGAGCAAGGAGGATTTCCATCAACCGCCCTAAAAATCCTGTGTGTTGGAGATGCTCTTGCTCCTCATCCCACCACGACTCCCAACTCTTGGTTGCTGGAACACCAATTCCACCTCGGCTGCCCATCCACTTAGACCAGTCCTCAAAGTCCTCCACTATCTTCTGCCATTCGAATCCGCAAGGATTGAAAAGAAAGGGAGCAAACAGCCAGGATCCCACAAGGAACCACATTGACATTGTCACAAACGTGTAGGTCATTGAGTTAGTTGCAGCTGTACTATATGCTTTATAAACGATGAGCAAAATCATGAGTTCTAGAGCTTTTGTGAAGTGGCTTCTTGAGTACATTCTGTAGTTTTCGGCAAATTTTTCATGTCTAACCACAAAGCCACGCCCGGTGGCTCGGTACTTGGCTCCACCATGCAGAACTGTTCGCCCATAGTAATGAACCTTTGTCCCGAGAGAGAAAGTAAAGAACACAGATGACTGTTGAAGCTGCATGATTATCATATCACTAGCTGCTGTTCTGAACCCCCTCTCCAGTCCAATTTCCATAATCATCGGCAGTGACATCAAAATTCCTAATTGAACAATTGATTGTGATGCCATGACTACCTTGAGACCAGCGTTTCCCCTAGTTCTGGCAACCTTGACTATCGTCTCCTCCAATCCACTCAGAGAAAGATATAGCTTACCATACAAGTAGGCATACACTGTAAGGACCACCAGCTACAAAACATTGGCAAACAATGTTGGTTATCAAAAAGGTGTAGGATAGAGACACATTACCAAGAAAATATTTTACAGCACCGAGAACACTGGTTTAAATTATATTTTCGTCTCTAATATACTAATAGCAGACGAGCAGATATGTAAATTTCTAGAAATGCAATATTTGATAACAAACATCTGTTTTCTTTTAGCCAGTCTTGAAAAATAATATATGCTCCAAATATATATCATTCTAAACAAGTACTACTAGATTTTATTTTATGTGAGAAAACCAATGCAATGAAACTCACAGTAAATGGTCATACCATTGAGCTGATGTAGAACCCTATAGTTGTATAATAACTTGACAGCATGCGGAAGAAATCAAAGCGATGCCCCAGTCTGTAGATATCACGGCTAAGTGTCTGCTCCCCATTACCACAAGCAACTTTGGCTTCAAAAAGTGAAATCTGGTTGAAACCAACATCTCTTCCCTTCCCAACTTGAATATATTCATGGTGAGTGATATTTCCACGTCTTAGCGTTGAATTGAAACCTACAGAGGGTAATAGTACAGATCAGGAAACGTATACCTGTAAGCATATGTATCAGACGTATGGGTTGAAGTTTTACCAGCAAATATATCCTCACTGAGATTGATTCCCCTTGAAGATTTACTGATGCCTCCACGGGTTATGTGAAAAATCCGATCAAAAACATCCGGATGTCCATAATGGAACCGTACCCTATATAATGAGCATTAGAGAAAAATGAATCAAATGAAAGTTAATCATTGCAGCAAACCAGATGGATTACTAAAGAGTAATATCCCTGAAGAAATTTGAAGAAATGCCAAGAAGACATTAAGTAGAAATGACAGGTTAATGGTGCTACCCTTCATTGAAGATGGACAAGCATGCATACCGAGAACAAATTCAGAGAGAATCTAATATGTGGTGGTGTGTTAGATAAGAAACCGACATACTTTAAAGGTCTGGCGAGAACCCTCTGACCAATTGTAACAAAGCTTGTTTCTTGCAGTGACATGAACCAAGCCAGCGATGAAACACTGTGGTTGAACATATGAGAGATCAGAGAGAGAATTCAGAAGTTGTACAAAATGGACAGAATGTTAAAACTCTACTACCTCCCAGTGAAGATATGTTCACGCACACCCAGGATTGTAGGCGGTCGCACCCCATGATCCTCGTTGAATTCCTCAAGTAGGTTGCGCATTTTAAAAGCTTCTTCTAAGTAGTTATCCTGCAAAGGAAGCAAGAAAGAACGTTTAATTTTCAAGACAAACTCTTCATCAATATAAAGGACAAGGCTTCAACAACTTTACCTGGTTCATATCGATCGTCTGAAGTGCCTCCCCACGCGTAAAAATGATTGCATGGTTTTGGTTTTCAGGTTTACCTTCTCCTATCTTTGCTGGCCCTGGTAGCTTTATGCGGTAAATTTCCTTAAGAAGAAACAGACTAAATCAGTATTGGGGTTGAATATATATCATTTACTAGTATTTTATGCAGAACTAAGACAATATTTGCCTGATCAAGATTATCAACAGCTTTGATCAGAACAGAGTAATAGACCCTCTGGCTTTTTCCACCCTCCCTTTCCTCAACTTCATCTATGTATGCTACACGAAGAGATGGATGACTGCAAAAACATAAGAAGGCAGTGTTGTAATTATCATTTACAAACGAAAATAAGATATAATGCTTTAACATTGTCAGTATTGTTCAACTTACTTAACCATCAGATTTAATATGTCTGTTGCACGGCGATCTCCACTGCGTTTCTGATTTCCATAATTCTGGCAGGTGGCAACGTAGGTGAATTTCATGTCAGCTACAGCATCTAATTGATTATAGAAAGATCTTTGGCTCTTCCTTTCTTCATCTGATGGATCTATGACCGTTTTATAACCTTCTTGTAGTACTGCAAAATTTAGGCAGAACCAGTCATTATACCTTTGTATTTAAATTTTGATTTAGAAAAGGTCACTTGGGGGATTTGGTTTTGGCCAGCAGCCTTCATACACAAACAGTTAGTTCCATTTCTTTACCTTTCAATGGAAATGTTGAAATTTTTCGACTTCATTCAGTTCTAACCATTTTTACCTTATGGAGTATTACTGTATACCGGCCAAATATTGGAATATATCACAAGCATATTCTCTAAGTTCATCTAGTCCTGTTTGTATTATTAAGCTTCTCAGTAAGATTATCATTTGGAGTTTGTCTTACCCTCTTCAGAAGCCATGTCAAGAAAAGCCTGAAGTCTTAGTGCCCTTCTGTAGTACATCATCCCTCTGACTGCAAGAGAAATATAAATCACTCAAAGAAGTATGAGGCTAAAGGAAGATCAGGAACATCAGGAATAGAAATGTGCAACTTAAATAACCTGTTCTGCTAAGAGTCTGTCCTCTCAGAGAGGCCCAATGGCGTAGTTGCAGTACGTTTTCTTCATTTTCCCATATTTCGGAACTTTTGCAATTTAAACGCTCCAAGAAGTTATCCCATTCATCTGAATGAAAAAATTGAGTACATGCAATTAGATGGTACTATATGATAATCGAATACCATTCTCGAGTATATGTTTTTCTGATTTGGAATATTAGTCAGACCTGGATATATCCTTTGGAGGTAATAAATGATAGAAACACCATCTTCATTTTCCATTCTAAGATCAGTCTTAGAGTAGAGAGTCTCCTCACTGTAATATGGAGTACACACACTGCATGCCGATAAATATGGTTACTACCTTATAAACACTGATCAGCTCAGCTAGGAAAAGAATTCTCTCATCTCAAATAAATGTTGCTTAAAGAATGCTATATTGTAAGAGGTAGGTTGAAAAACCAGCTGCTATCATAAACTATTGCCAATTTCTTCCCACCGAGCCTCTTGAAATTAACTAAAAGTTCTGTCAGATAGAATATCACAAGAGAAATTGCAGTACAAATAGCTCTCAACTCAATAAACACGCACAGACATATCATGAAGGTATAAGATATTCAAATCACAAATACTATAAATATTATTCACCTGAATGACAGCATTTTGCGCACTCGAGGTGCACGTGGCATATTCATAAAAAGTGAATTGGAGAAAAATGTTATTCTCCGACGTGCTTCAAGGTTTGTTGGGATATCGATTGCTGATTCTTTAACTGTTAAGAGGAGATAGAGGCGCCGTATCTGTGGAACAAGCATAGTTTATAACACTTCTTTTATTGCAAGATGCTATAAATTGGGATGTGTTTGTAACTAAATAGACTGACGGATTGTTCTATGCAAATGCAGCTTCATATACCTGCTCTTCCCATTGTGCTGTATTTGGGGGAGGAAAAGCAATACTGGCAAAAAGTTGATTCCCGAAATCCTTGCTACCTTGACCAACTTCAGCAATTTCACTGTATTCAGTGAAGCAAATTATAATTTCACAAAATAAGAAGACTACAAGATAGTAAAGATAGTTTCTATAGTAATAAATACTGCAGCATCTACGAACCGGATCTCATTCACCATCATATCACGGGTAACTAATTCTAACATATCTTGCAGCAGTAAAACAACAATATCTTTATTGGATGGATCACTGTCTTTCTGCAAGATAAAAAATTCACTCAGTTTCCAAAGATGCCAACCTTTAACTTGATATTTTGATAAGAACTGGCTTACCAATATCTCCACAAGTTCTATAAATTTCTTGCAAAGATCAGGCAAAGGCTTCATTCTGAAATTCTGAAGGAATGTATAATCTGATATGCTATTTTCAATTTCTTTTATGATTCTTCCCGTTATCCTGTTCAAAAAAAGCATATATTAGAATACTAAAATTCAGTAAACGCAATATAAACCCTCAAGCCCTTAGTGCAACCCTTCCTTGGAACTAACACAAAGAAAGAAAATTATTTTGCATAGATTATTGAGATTCAAATGAGTTTTGGGTTTTGCATTATGTACAAACAGAAGCAATATAACTAGGACAAGTGGAATACTATTGCAGAAACTACAGTGTTTATTAATTTTTATTAAAATTTGAAAATGCTGGGGATTATAGATACACTGTAATTTCCAGTTCGTGTCTTTGAAAGATAACAATCTGCAAGAAGTGAATTGGAGAGGATAGAATATAGCTATTCAGATTAAAGTGTTGTGAAGTGGCTGAAACACAGCAGCACATAATGAGCAATCATGATAAAAAAAATGATATGCACAATAACATGACCCAAATTTATATAAAATCATAAGCGAATGAAAGTTAAAGATATCTTTAGAACAATATCAGAAAAACAACCTTTTCTCAGTGTCGCCAGTGATCAAGGCATTAAGGATAAGTTTAAATGACTCGTAGCATTCAATCACGGCACATTTCATATACTCATCAGCACATATCCGCTTCCAGAGGTCAGCATCCTTGTAGCGAAAGTGAGTAGCCATATCCAGTGCAATTGGAATCTGCAAAGGCAGAAAGTGAAAAAGAATACAGATATGATAAAACTCAAAAAGCACAACTTTACCTTGCTAGCAAGCAAGAAGGGCGGCCACTGAATTATTTTTAGGTTGGGATCAGATGAATAAGGAACAAGAAGCAGGTCCATCTCCCTGAGGTAATAATATAGCTTTAGTTCCCATCTAAACATTAAATTTAATCAAATGGTACCGAAAAAAATGATACTAGTATATAAGAAAATAATCAAACAATGGAGCTTTCCTGTCACTTATGAGATCTTCTTCTCTAAAGCTACATATTACATCATTCCACAGCTGTGCAAATTTTGTGGCTTCACCTCTTTTACTTGCAGTGACCTAAAGAATGAAGAAGCACAAAGATTCTGAAAACTACAGTAGCCATATTTATTGAAGAAGTGAAATGGTAACAATATAGGGTGAAAAAGCAACCTGATCAAAGCTCTTTGAAAATGAAAATCCTTTTTTCTTAGCTTTATCAGATGGTACTAATTGAGTATTGAATGCACCAGGCAAAGACATAAAACGAGACCGCAGCATTCCAAGAGTTCGAATCTGAGGAGGAACAAATCGAAATTGAAGTGAATAGAGTGTGAAAGTACTCTGAGTATATGAAGTTATTGATTGATTACATAAAAAGAATGTTCTCAGACTGTTCCCACAACTAGACATGCATAAGTATTACTACTTTGTAGACAAGATATAGGAAGACACATTAAATTTAGATATTTATTAATTACAGAACTGACAAAGTGACAGGATTATTGTAACAGTAAGACACAGGAAAAATATTGCTGAAGCTTGGGATGATCAACAATTGGTTTTCTTCTGTCATTTTCTAATCTATAGTCGCTGATATATTTGAAGATTTAGTTCGAATTCAAAGATATCTTGAGCAAATAGTTGTTTGCATGTTGAATCAGAGGACCAGCAAATCATAAGTAAAAGTAATGATATAGCTTATACCTCTCCAAGACGATCATAGGCTCCAATAAAACCCCCATACAAGGTGGAGAATATGGCATACCAAATCTGGAGATCCATGAAGTAAACCTGCACACAAAGTCACAACTATGAAAAAATTGATAGTGCAAAAAAGGAAGTAATATGGAGCAGAAAGAAATGGAAAGAATAAATTCTGATGTTAAGCTATAAGATTAATGATAAGAAAGCACACCAAGATAACTGGTGCCCATAGTGCAGCAATAGCTCCAAAGTTGTGCTTAGCTGCATTGGTACGACACGATCCAATATGTTAAGTTGAGAGGATTACTCTTTGCAACACCTTATATTCCAAGATTCCCACTAGAAAGAATACATACCATGTGGGAAGAACTCATGCCAGGTATAAGTAACACGCTGAATGTTCATTATGTCTTTAGTGGGCTTCACCATAGGCTTTATCTGAATTAAATGAGACATAAATTATAAGGAGCGGAGCAGTTGACACTGTCTGCATCCAATTGACTAACAAAAGGATGAGAAAGTACCATCATAAAATAGCTGGCTGAGAATTTTGAAGCCAGAAGTAGCACCCAAAATAGAGTATATCTGTTTCAATTACGACGAACATATCCAAAAAAAAAAAAGTCAGTCTCAGATGTGACGAAACAAATCCATAGATTAGAGAACTTGGGTAACATACTTGATAAGTGCAAATTGACTTTCGTGCATTCCCCTTCCCACATAGATTCTTGGCTGAAATGATAAGCAAAACTTTCAGAGACCAGGCATGTGCTTATACTCAGAACAAAAATAAGACAACGCAATTGCTTCTTACCTAGGTAAAAAAAAATGGAAGCATCTCTAATATTAATATAGTAGCTATATAAATATTCCTTCATGTTATTAAATATCAGTTGGTTTGAATGTATGAGTGACTGAAAGAGTAAAGAATGATGATGATGATGATGATGATGAATATACCTGTGACCACCATAGGAACATCCTAATGATATGCCAATCAGAATTCTCAATGAAGCGTCGCAGCATGGGGAAAACAAATAAGGCTGCATTTAACAAATTCGGTAACAGGTATATAGCGACAGCTGCAATGTACAGAGGAGGTACACCCTTGACATCATCAAGGAATGAAAACCCATCTTTGATTTTGGCAAATGAAAATGACTTGGATTGGAGCAAATAGCACGAAGGAAGGATGACAACCCAGGCTAAGCTGACAACTAATTTTAGGAGGGTCCTCAGAATTCCGGTGAACTTCCATCTAATATAGCTTGGAAAGTTCAAAATGATGTCCAGAACACCTACAGAAATTTCAAATGAATCTTGAGTAAATAAGCAACACAAGTAAAGACCTAAACTCAAGCTGAAATGTGATTGATTAAGAAGAAATTTCAGCCAATATTTTGAAGTTCTTTGAATATGCGTACTCTGAATTACACGAAGAAAGGCTGCTGTGATGAATATGCTAGACATGCGATACACATTAGTCTGCTGGAAGACGTTGAATACAGAAACACCACTCCAGGCTATGATAATCATAATCTGCAGAGCAAACCAATCAGCACAATCACCTAATTGTCTCAATTATGTCTTTCATCTGTTCTAATTACGTACCTGTAGAGCCAGAATAAGAAATGTCCACAGACGATCAAAACTTCGGAATATGTGCCAAAATGATCTGGTTTCCGCAAAGAATGATTTCCCGAGATTTTTTGGAGCATTTTTCCCCTGAAACAACTGTATTACTCAGCAGACAAGCAACATTTTGAATCTGGCCAAATAAGTTCAACTTCCACCTTAGTTACCTGTTTTATTTCTTGTGCAGATTTGAAAAATTCACCATCATCGCGCATTGGCCATCCCAATTTGAAGCAATCCGATGACCTATAGTATTTTTCCATATCCTAATTAATAGCATAGATAATGAAACTTACCTAAAAATCTATACTATCAATTCAGCTATTTACCAAAAATACTCATTCAGGTCATCATAGTTACACCAGGAAGTGTGGGGGGCAGTACCATTTTTACTTTTCTTAGCTTCCTGCAACCATATAAGACAGATTAGGTTATCTTTGGACAGACAAAAGTTTACAACTAGTCTATTCACCTGAGCGAGAATACCTTATCAATCACTCGATAAATGGGAGTTATAACCTTCCTCAAGAAAGATTCATCATCTCCACCATACGAAGGCTTGATGTTTTCTCCTGTTACAATGCTTACATTTCCAGCCAACAGTCCATGAAGCTCATATGCCATCTGAGCATTCACATTTGTTCAAATATATCTCCGTTCGATCATTTATGTCAAAGGAATCATTAAATGGTTCTTCAGTAATGCAAGGATAAGAAATCACTCACATTGTGAAAAATATAGCATAGACACTCTGGCATAAAGCGCAAATTGGCTGCTTCGCCCCAGATAAGAAGATAGAGCCCCATATACAGAATCTTTCTCTGTTGCACTTCCAGCTGACCTTGGGGGAGTCTGTGGGCAGTTAAGATTGAAAGGTTAATCTAATCCAACAAGAATAAAATTAAAATGTACTGATGAATTTGTTGAAGTTAGTTATCTAGTTCAGATAGCCGATTTTCAGGGCAGAGTAATTTCAACTCACCTTAAACTGTGTTTTCTTCCCAAATATTTACACCATGTCTTGTAGTTCTTGAACAGCTTATTCAGCAGTGCATCTAAAGCTCGATCATCAAGCTAAAGAAAAGTAACAGATTTTAAGTTAACCTCCCTGACACTAAAAATCTAGTGCAGAATAGATGGTTTAATTTTTTTTTAACAGTGGGACATGCTGATCAAATTGTATGTCCTGCAAATTTACATGCAACAAGTTCATTCACAGCAGTAAAGATGCAGTTTCGGTAAGTCCAAATATCTATATCTCTCCACAGTGAACACAGTGAATGATGTTGAATATTAGGTAGAGCATATGTTTTATGTAAGGAGATGTGAAAACAGTGAATTTCAGTATATTCAGAGGAGCAAACAAATGGAGGAGACATACTTTGTTTTGCACTTCAGGCTTGGGTACTAGTCTTATATGAATATTTGCTAGTAGCAATATCAAATGCTCCCGTTGGTTCCTGACACTGTCCTTCTGTAGATGCCAAAAGAAGCCAGTATTTAGTTATCCTCATCTTAAAGCACAAAGGAGTTATCTGGTCCAACAATTCACAAGACATGCCTGAAACCCAAACATCGCCCTCAGCCAATCAAGAAGGTCCAAATCCCCACTTCTCTGCCGTTGTTGCTCGAATGATGACGGCCATGTCAAGCCACGAGTATTACTTAAAGAAGCTACAGCAGCTTTCACCTGAATTTCAAAAGAAGCAATGACTTGATATTACAAATACAATTAAACACATGAATCAGTGTTCAAATGCTGCGAAAGCCACCTCTTCAAGCTGCATGATAGAGTGTGATGCCCCGCCTGCATCCAAGGGAAGAATATTAAATGGAACACAAAGTTCCGCATTTGCTTGGACATCATTTGCTGCGGCCATAATCTGTAAAACACCAAAGCTTCCTCACGGGCACATTTTAACTAAACCATCACCGAAGCCTTCATATAGTTAGGTAAAAACTGACCTCAGGCGCAACCTCCTCAACTTTTTCGGTTTTGTTAACAGCACAAAGCACTTCAAACAACACCCCAGCTGTCTGGTAAGCTTTTGCAAGCTGAGCTCTGCCAAGAACAATTATTGTTAATATCACCTTCAATTATATAAATGTTAACTTGTATAATGATCATTGAACTAATTGCTTCAGAACTATCTCACCTATCAGTTTGGTTCCCCTTGTTAAGTGCCAAAACATATTTCTTGTAATATTGCTTGTAGTAGCTCTCAATCTCCCGCGAATCAGTCTTCTCAACCCGACGCTCCATAGATGGTCCATCCTCCTGAATACACGATATTAATAAGTTTCATCTTGAGATATAAGGAAAACCAAAAATTATTGAACAAATCTTCCTTGTGCTATCATCCAATCTTTTAGCTTCTTTTCAACAAGCGAGTGTGATTTGGATGGACAACTAAATCGAAAAAAAAAATGCCTTCAAATTACCCGAAAAAGCAGAGCGAGTTCTATACGTAGTGCTATCACCTCCACACTAAACTAACTCCCATAGATTTTCCTTAAAGCATTCTTATAGAGTTATAGTAGTAGATATTTCAACACTACTGTGTGTGCCAAATATGCTAATATGTACAGTAAATTATTAACATACCCTCTGTAATCTTTGGTGTAGACTAGTCTTGAACTGCCGTACACCACGTCCGCTTGAACTGGGATCTAATCTGTGTGCCTTCTCAAACCCGTAAACACGGCCTACAACAGGAAATAATTATCAATCTGCAGAACTAGTAAAAAAACATTTACCATATTCAATGAACTGGAATCCAAAACACTATGCAATAAGTGAATATACTTGGATCAATTAATGTAGAGATATATAACTGATAATAAATCTCTGCTAGGACGGATAATGTTGAATTTAAGATCTATTAATATTACATTTAGCTCTAAATGAACACAGTAGATTTTGTTAGCTCTTTATAGCTCCTATTTAATTATTTGTATGGTTTTTCAAATCAGTTCAATTAAAATAAATCTGTGTATCTACACATGCATCAACAGCAACAACACACAGGCATATACGCGTTGAATCAATAACTGCGAGGGTAGTGAAGATGATCGGATATCGAGCTCTGAAAAATAAGAGCTCATCACTTCTGCTTCTCAGAAAAATGTTTTTGCTTTTTTCAAATCGAATCCAAAAACAAACAGAAAACTGTAATCAGAAATGACAGAAAACGTGATCAGAAACAGGACAAATTAGGCACACATGCGATCGGCATGGTGAATTGGAGCAACGTCCTATTTCATGAATTCACAGCACAAAAAACTGGAACAGATCATGAACTCGATCAAAATTTCTCCAATTCGTGAAATAAACAGAGGTAAAGAAGACAGAGGCGATAGATCAAGCTTACATAGGTAGGCAATGCGAGGACGCTCCTGCTGGATCTCGGAGGCGACGCGCAGAATGGGGGCGATATCGTACTGCAGTGAGGAAGGCACAACCTCATTGTCGAACACCTCCATCGAGAAGGTAGTGGTGGCGCCGCGCGACGCCCGCCGCGAGAGCGACGGTTGCCGGCGGTAGTTTCCGGTGGATGACATGATGCTCTCCGATCGTTAGCTCCGTGGTGAAAAACCTCTCGCGATCTCAGCCGATCAACTAACAGATCCGATTCGCATGAGTTCTTCCCGCTCTCTCCGTTGGTGGCTCGCCTCTACCACAAATTCACTGTAAAACACCTGAAGAAATCTCAGTGCATGAAATCGAAATGGACTGAACATGTAGAGAGAGACGCGGAGAGAGGGAAAGATATATAGGAGAGGCTCATAGGTGGAGGGAGATTTTGAACGGGAAAGGCGACCCCACAGGTGGATACGTGGCATGCTTTGAGCCTCTTGTGGGCCGGCTTTTGAGAATCTGTGTGGACCTCTGTGTGCATGTATGTCGTCTCATCTTGTTCTTCGCCTTCTTCCTCGTTTTGTGAATCGGGAACATATAACTATTTTAATTATTTTTTCCCGAATTTATAAAAATAGATCTTACGTATTGTATTCATTAATTGTGCGAATCCAAATGTGTTTCGGTTATATGTGCATATATATTTCGTTATGTGTGTTATTTAATTCGTATCGTATGTTACATGATATGAAGATTAACAAAAAATATAACACAATTATTTGTTGAATGTTGATTTGTTTTTATTGTGAGCTCAAGTTAGATTTGTTTTTAATGTACATTATGTCTTAAGTTCAATGTGTATAATGTCGGAAAAAAATTGCACTTCTCTCTGTCTCCAAATATATGTTCCATTTTGGCCAGATATAGGTTTTAAAAGAAATAATGACTTTTTATATTAGTATTATAATAAAATATGAGTAAAATGAATTAGTGGAATGTAAGGTCCATTACCAAAAATTGTAAAAATGAAGTGAGACAGTTAATAAAGGACATATCAAAATGGAAAACTAAGGCCATGCTTGGTATGATTGGAATGGAATAAAGGTTGGAATGGAATATGCTTGGTGAATGTAAGGAATACAAATGGAATGGAATTGATATTCCTTGAGTGATTCCATTCCTTTGGTAACACAAATAATAGAGGAATGTAATGAAATACATACAATTAATTATTTTAAAATTTAATTTCAATTTTTAATTAATCATTATTAGTGGAATTAATTATCTCAGATGTATGATGTTGAAACTGCAGTTAACCTAAAAAAGTTAACATAGGCACTTCATTAAATCACCATGACCTAAAACGACGTGTCATATATTCCAGCATTCATTACACAGTCTATTATGGATAAAATATTGTGTGTAGTGTGTGTAATATTTGGAAATTTTTTTCAATTATTTAAAATTCCAAAATTTTATAAAATTTTAAATTAAGATGATATTGAAATCAAATATAATATAATATGTAGTAGAATTTTGTTAAAATTTAAATTAAAAAAAAAAAGAGAGAATGGGAATGGAATAGTCATTCTTTAGCTAAATTGATGGAATGGTTATTCCCATGTGGAATGGAATGATGATTCCAAAGGGAATGGTCATTCCTAAGAGCAAAATATACCAAGCAAAGGAATGGAATGGAGGTAGGAATGTCATTCCATTCCATCATACCAAGCATGGCCTAAGATACATAATAAAAGTAATACCAAATATAAATATAGATTTTTGTAATTACATGAGTTAAGCACTAAATGTCGTAGTTAAGGGCATTAGTAAAGCATGGAACGAACAAGCTCATTCCTAAGGGACACTCGAAGAACAAGTCGCGACCTACACTGTGGAGAGGTGGAGGGACAAGTGAGCAAACGAGTGACAGTTGCCTAGCTCGTCCCTTCACTCCCTTGTCCTGCACTTTTGTTCATTTGTTCTGATTTACATATAAATTTTATTCTGTCATTTTTAAATTGCATATAAATTTAATTAAAATATACAGACACGTAATTTTAACCATACATTAGTAATAGAACAAGAGATGAGGGTGTAATTTTAATTTTAAACCATACATCTGTAGCAATCATATGTTTGGTTCGTGATTTCTATTTGGTCCAAGAATTTGGCCAAGGCCCGGTGAATTAATGCCCATTTCTATTTCTGTAGTTACCGCCTTTATTTCCAAAAGAGTAAAGGCCAAAACTGGTCCTAAACATATTCACATTTTATGATTTTGGTTCTAAACATTATCTTTTGAATTTTTCGGCCCCAAACATTTCAACTCGGATCACAATTAGTCCAAAGTTAACTACTCCGTCAAATTTTAATGGTCAATGTTTTTAATCCCAATTTTGACCAAATTAAGATGCTAAATAACACAGTAAAATTTAGCGACGAAACAAATCCGTCACTAATTCTCATGGATTTATTCTCACAAAATTCACGGCAGAAACAGAAGAACCAGCTAGCCAAACGTGGTAGTCCTTTCATCAATTCATATTTCAATTTCATACTACTTGTCGAAATCAAACAACAACAATTTCTTTTGACAAAAATCAGCATAGTTGTTCCCCCAAGTCCTAGCACCACAAAGTTCAATTCACCGAGGTATTAATGCCTTCCAAATTCGAACTTTACACACAGCAATGCACGCATACATTTTAGCATCCAACTCATGCTTTCAAACACCACTTGCTGTCATCTTGGACTCCCACAAATTTAACGCGAACAAATAACGAAACAAGCAATCAAACTTCAGCAATTCAACACCCCTCTGTAACTAATCGAAATCGCTTTGAGAATATAAGTTCTGCGGGGTTAGTTGGGGTTGTTTCGGGGCTGTCCGGGTTCATTTCGGAACCGTTCGGGGACTGATTGACAAGGCTGGACGACGGTAGTTGGCTGCCGGCTTCGCGCAGGCAGCAGCAGCGACGGCGAGTGTAGACGGCCCTGCGGAGCGAACTGATTGAGACAGCAGGGGAGGGCTACTCTGATTTCATCGGCGAACAGCAACAGATTTTGGGACGAGACGGCGGCGATGCTGGTCTGAAACCGGGACGGCGTTTGAGGCAGCGCGGTGGTCGCGGAAATCACAGCGGTGGCGGCGGCTGTCAACGGCGACGACGACGAACTCCTCAAGGGCTAGAGTAGTGTTGAAATCGAGAGAGAGGAGAGGCGGCGGAGTGTAATCGGCGGTGCAGAGTAACCGGGCGTCGTTTGAATCGAAGGAGGCGGTGAGGAATTGAGAAGGCGGCGGCGATTGGAGTCCCTCTCAATTTGGGGGAAATTTGGCGAAGTAGCGTGTGGGAGAGAAGAGGGGCGATCCTCCCAATCTCTCAATTAGTGACGGATTTGTTCCGTCGCTAAATTTTGTTGTGTTGTTTAGCATCTTAATTTGGTCAAAATCGGGATTAAAAACGTTGACCGTTAAAATTTGACGGAATAGTTAACTTTGGACCAATTGTGATCCGAGTTGAAATGTTTGGGACCGAAAGATTCAAAAGATAATGTTTAGGACCAAAATTGTAAAATGGGCATATGTTCAGGACCAGTTTTGGCCTTTACTCTTTCCAAAATAACCCGATTGTTGCCGCATTACATGGGACAATGTTGGAAATACTCCCTCAGTTTTTTAATAGTACTTCCTACGTTCTATAAAAGTTGAGTCTTAGTCGTATTCCTTTTTAGTCATTCTCAATAAAGTTGAGTCATTTCCTTTTTTTAACAAAAAAACAAAACATCTAATTACTCTTACTTTATTCCATTATTTACTTTACTCTCTCTTATTCTTTCTACTTTTTTCGTCTCTCCTATTTATTTAATATAAATTCTTAATCTCCGTGCCCAAAAGTTTTGTCTCAACTTTCTTGGGACGGAGGGAGTAACTCTTTCTATTTTAGTCTGTTCCTTAAAAATAGCAACTTTCAAACTTTCTATTTTAGAAAATCTTCATACCCTTATACATCAATTTATTTACCATTTATACCACTAATAAAGTGGACCTCATAATCACCAACATTAATTCCATTATTTTTTTCTCTCCCTTTATCTTATTTTATCAATTTTTCTTTTCATCTCTCTTACTTTACCAAATTGTACATTAAAATTCGTATCGAATGTTTCTATTTTTAAAAAACGGAATGAGTAAAAGAATAACTTGAGGGTACGGAGGTGATTTTGATTATTTCAATGAATAAAAGCAGTCCAAGTGTCCAACCAAACACATCAAATAATTTCTTGAGTTAATAAACATGCATACCAAACTACAGATCCTAATATCCTACACTCAAGAAAAGACATTTGCAAACCAACCTCCACCATTTTGTTTAGAAAGGATAAAGACCAAACCAAACACATCCTAAGTATATAGGGTTGGTGGTAGTCTTGGTGTGATAAGAACATCAAGAGGTGTAGCTTTGAAGTTTGTCAATCCAGCACTCTCAGTCATATCAATGGGTTGATCATCAGGTGTGGAGAGGTCAAATGACTGCAACAAGGTGGCCAACACTATTTGCACCATTTGCTGCCCGAAATTGGCCCCGGGGCAAATTCTCCGACCTGCACCAAACGGGATCATCTTGAAATCTTGCCCCTTGACATCCACAATTTTATCGCCCTCGAGAAACCTCTCTGGCCTAAACTCCAAGGGGTCCGGCCAAACTCTCGGGTCGCGATGCATCTTCCACATGTTGACCATCAGCCAAGTGCCTTGAGGAATATCGTAGCCTCCGATTTTGCAATCTTGGGTTAGCCGCCGCGTCCCACCTAAGGGCGCTGGAGGATATAACCTTAGGCTCTCTTTGCATATGGCTTGAAGATACACTAAATTGGTGATGTCTGATTCTGACACTAGTCTTTCCTTTCCCACATGCTTGTCTATTTCTTCTTGAGCCTTTTTGATGACATGCCGGTTGTTAAGGAGGACGGAGAGTGCCCAGATGAGTACGACGGCTGTAGCATCAGTCCCACCCGATATCAAATTCTGTCATATATCAATTGGTGTGTAGCATTAGGATTACTATACATGTGTTAGGTATAAGATTTGAACTTTTTGACGGTCTGTTATTAAATGTCTCATTTTTTATTTTATGTTCGGACAGAGAAAATACTTTTATAATAAAATATAAAATAAAGAAAAGGAATGGTGGAGGGACGGAAAAGCAAAACTTACGCCACAAGTAGCTTTGATGATGGTGTCAACGTCGTAGTGGCTCTGCAGATCCGCTCCCTCCATCACAGATATCATCACGTCCATGAAATCCTTGCCGGAGTTCCCCTTTTGCCGGTGCTCCACCAGCCACTCTCCGACGATGTCATCCAGCTCCTTGGCGGTCGTCTTCATCCTCCGCTCGTGGCCGCCGAGATCCAGCCACCCGAGGTACGGCAGCGCATCGGCCGGCACGAAGAACCCCGCCAGGTGGAAGAAATCCCTCATCACCCGGCGGCACCGGCGCGCCTCCTCCGCCTCGTCCCGGCCGCTGAACCTCTTCCCCGCCACGACGCCGAGGACGACGTTCATGCTCAGCTCCCCGAACAGCTCCTTCATGTCCACCAGCGCCCGCCCCGACCCGCACCGCGCGTGGAGGTCCCTCAGGAGCAGCGCCGTCTCCGACGCGCGCGCGCTCCGCTGCAGCTCCACGCGGCGCGCGGAGAGGAGCTCGAGGGAGATGAGCTTGCGGAGCTGGCGCCAGTAGGGGCCGTAGGAGGAGAAGCCGAGCATGGCGTGGTCGTAGGCGAGGTGCTTCCCCGCCTTTATCTGCGGCCGCGACGACACGGTGGCGTCGTGGGTGGTGAAGAGCTCCTTGGCCAGCTCCCAGCTGCTCACCACCACGGCCGGGTGCACGCCCAGCCGGATCCTGAATATCGGGCCGTTTTCATCCGCCAGGTTCGCCAGGTTTACGTGGGGCAGCCCGACGCGGCCGCTCACCACGTCGAGGTGCCCCACCAAGAACCGCGCCCCCGCGGCCTCCGCCGGGAGGTTGCGGGGTTTCTTAGCGAATCTTGACCATACTAAGTAGGAGAAGAGAAGGGAAAAGAAGGCAAGAGCGGCGTAGGCGGCCACGACGAGGTACTCCATAGCAATTGGTAAATTAAATAAACTCAATGTTTTTCAATCTTCACAATCAACGGGTTATTTATGAATTGCTAAATGCATGTGGGCGTGCAATTAATAGTGTAGCCGCCTCAAAATGTAGGAGTGGTGAAGGTAAATATGTGGAAAATTTTACTCCACTAAATACACAATTTTAAATTCCACCTAATTACTTGCATTAAACATCCGAATCTTACTTAACATCAGTTTGTCATATAGACATAGTGGTGTTATAATTGATTCGTAATAAAAAAGTTTATAGTTGTATAGGAGTAGTTTTGTAAATGCCAGTAACTTCTCTTTATACCACGTACGTAGTCACAAATTGAAAGAAAAACAAGTGAGAATATTATTAGGTAGAACAGCTCATAAGCTACATTAGAAATGTTGCGAATCAATAGTTTTCACTTGTTTTGTAGCGCGATTTTACGATACTAATGTTTAATATTGTAAATTACATTATTACACGATTTTAATTCTGCAAACAAAGTCATACATTCCCCTATTAAGTCATTTAACTCACATTTTAGTACTCCTGCTTTTTTCATTATTCCACTTACTTTTCTTTATAGTATATTTTTAATACCCTTGATAACTCAACCTACACTCCAAACTGCGGAGACGCTGACAGAGGAAGTATATGTATTGGTATTTTGAAAAAATGTACTCCCTCTCCGTCACAAAGTAATTGCAAGGAATAAGATTTAAGAAATTAATTTGTTCAAAGTTAAAGTAGATAGAGTAAAATAAGAGAGTGAATAAAGTAAAAAAGATGAAGAGAGGGTAAAGTAATAGAGAGTATAAAATTGTTACTTTAAAAAAAAAGAAAATGATTCAACTATTTTGGAACAAACAAAAAAAGAATACGACTCAACTAGGGGTGGGTAGGTACGGTATACCTTACCGAAACCACCATACCGTATACCTTACCTTAAATACGGCATGCGAAAAAGTCATACCTTTACCTTACCAAAGTTTTCGGTATACCGGACTTTGGTATACCTTATTTTCAATATGAAGAATTTCCATACCGATACCGTACCTCATTTTCGGTATACCGTACCGAACTTCGGTATACCTTACTTTTGCGATATACCTAACTTTCAACGTCAACTAAAATAGAAAATTAGAGTTTTTAGAATATTATTTATATTTTATAATTTTAAAAATAAATTAAATATAATTTGTTCATAATTATATTTATATTTCACAATAGATTTTATAATTTTAAAATATATAAAATATATTTTATATATAATTGTGTTTATATTTTTGTGGTATATACCTTAATTTATGGTATATACCGAATTTCGGTATGGGGCGGTATACCGCGGTATTTGAAAATTCATACCGTTACCTTACTGGAATCTTTCGGTAAGGTATCATACCGTACCGAAAGTCACGGTATACCAAAAATTCGGTATTTTCGGTATTTTTTCGGTACGATAAGGCCGGTATTTCGGCATTTCGGTATTTTTCCCCAGCCCTAGACTCAACTATCTTGGGACAGAGAGAGTATAAATTTTTCTATATTGTTGGACCATCTAGCTAGTAATAGTACTACTAGTATTTAGGGTTTGGAAGATAGACCAGGTGCTGTGGGTTTGGATGGTTTGAAAATACATGAAAATGGTCATTTGCCGTCCCTTTCTTCTTGTTTGGTTGGTTTTTAGATTTATAGATTAGACCCGGTAAACATACATGGTCATTAATTTCTTGTGAAAACAAAACATAAAAGGGTTTATAAGCGGATAAGCTTGGTACTATCTCCGTCCTCCAAAATTTGTCTCATTTTGATCCGGCACGGGTTTTAAAAAATGTAATGGATCGAAGTGAGTTGAAAAAGTTAGTGGATTGTGGGTCCTATTTTTATATATTAATTTTATAATAAAATGTGAGTAGTAATGAGTTAGTGGAATATGGGGTCCACTACCAAAAATGATAAAAATGAAATGAGACAAATTTTGGAGAACGAACGGATAGAGAAATGGGACAAATTTTTAGGGACATAGTACAGAACATGCCTCTTATCTTACTCCTCTCTCAAAGAGCTTTTGAATTTCCTAAATTGCCCTCCATCTTCGCCGGCGCTGAAGCCAAATTCCTCCCTAAAGCATGAGCGTCGTGTTCTGGTTCAACAATTTCTGTTTCTTAATCGATTCTTGTATTTCCTAATTGCGATTGTTGTATTTCTAAATTGTGATTGTTGTGAATATAGTACATTTAAACATAGATAATTGGAGTGCTTGTTTGACTAATGCTAGATAATTATAACGCATTTGATGATTTATTCTTTTAAATGACGTGGGTGTCGCACGAATTAATATTAATTGTATAGGTTTTATGTGACATACCTCGAATTTAGGGGCAAAATTTTCAACACACAATCTTTTTCAACAAAATAATTTTATAACCAAACAAGGACGTACTATGTTTGAAAGATTGTCAAAACAAATCAAACACCCAAAACATGAGAAAAAACATTTTCCTAATTGCGATTGTTGTATTTCTAAATTGTGATTGTTGTGAATATAGTACATTTAAACATAGATAATTGGAGTGCTTGTTTGACTAATGCTAGATAATTATAACGCATTTGATGATTTATTCTTTTAAATGACGTGGGTGTCGCACGAATTAATATTAATTGTATAGGTTTTATGTGACATACCTCGAATTTAGGGGCAAAATTTTCAACACACAATCTTTTTCAACAAAATAATTTTATAACCAAACAAGGACGTACTATGTTTGAAAGATTGTCAAAACAAATCAAACACCCAAAACATGAGAAAAAACAGTATTCGAATAAATAGAGTGGCAACAATAAACGTGTTTGGTTTCTTATATATAAATCCATTAAAGTATTAATAGAAAAAAACATGACCTTGAATAAGGCTGTAACGTTCGTTTAAATCAGTCATTAAGTTTTACAACCCCCACCCCCAAAATATTACTCCCTCCGTCCCCGATTAAGAGTCACACTTTTTCATTTTGGTCCGTCCCCAATTAAGAGTCACACTTCATTTTTACCATAAATGGTAAGTAGGTCTCACATCCCACTAATTCACTTCACTCACATTTTATTATAAAACCAATATAAAAAAGTGGGTCTCACATTCCACTAACTTTTTCAATCAACTTTTCTTTACATTTCTTAAAACCCGTGGCCGGTCAAAGTGTGACTCTTAATCGGGGACGGAGGGAGTAATTAGTTACGTACTTACTTACGTTAACGCAAAAAAAATAAGAGGTGGATGAAAAGACGCAAAATGTATAGCAAAATTTAACATCAAAATTTCCCTTTTTCCATAAACAAAGTAGTAGGTAACCAGGGACGAAGGCACACTGGGACCTGGGGGGCCCATGGGCCCCTCAGCAATACGTATTATTATAGTACTAGTAGTATTATTTAGACATTAAATATTTGATAGAGTCTTAGCTTCCTTGGTTTAAGAGTTGGTCTGGCAGCTTTGTGGCCTGAGTTCAAAACTCACAACCTCTAATTTTTATTTCAATGTTTTTTGCTTTTCTCTTTTTTGTTTTTCAGTTTTATAGTATGTTCTATTTCTTCATTTTACATATTCTATTTTAATGCAAAATATGCCCATTATTACGTAGAACATATTTTTTTTAGCTTCACATGTTCTATTTCTTAAAAAATATTCTTTCTTAGTGTTATTAGGTACAAAATTCTATCTTTTAAATTTATATTATGCGAGGAATAATATATTCTACTTACTATCTACAAAAATTTGTCTCTGTTTTTTAAGTTTTACATTTCTATGTTTTGCAAAATATTTCTTTTTAGTAGTAGTATTATCATGTGCTACAAAATTCAATGTAATAGATTTGTATTATGTGACGAAATAAAATTGCTAAGTATATATTAAAAATGTTTATTATTTAGAAAATTTAATATCCATATTATTAATCAAATAATTCCGGACTTCCATAAAATTAAATGGGTAAATATATCAAAGGAGTATAATATAGTTATATTTTATTTAAATCTAATCTTTTTATTCTTATAAAATATTATTTGACAAATTTATTTATCATTTATTACACACCCTCTGCTCTTTCTTTCTCCTTATTTTTCTATATTTTTTGCAACTCCATATCGCTATGCTGTAGCATTTTTCGGCAAAACTAAAATCGAAAAATATCGAAAATTTGAAAATTTGGGCCCCCAAACGTAAAATTCCTGACTTCGTCACTGTAGGTAACAGATAGTTATCATGAAATCATCAAAATTGGGATATGTGGTTACAATTGTCATAGTCGTTATATTTGTTGGTAATTATGCAGTAGGGTCTGCCGACTTCAATTTCGACTTGAGATGCCATAGATGTATAATTACATGTGCGGACCTTAATGACAAATGCCCAGAATTATGTCCACAGTGTTTTGGGAACTCGCCGCCATCTCACAAATTACATCGGTCATAGGCTCAAAACAATTGATTTATGTGCATGATCTATTGTGATACTTTTGAATGTCACATTAGGTGTTTTACCAACGTTTTATGTGGCCCAATAACGTACTTTAAAATTTCCAACATCCAAGTTATAATTACTTAACATTAGTTTGCCATATGTAGTAATTGATACGTAATAAAAAAGTTTATAGCAAGTGCCATTAACTTATCTTTATACTACGTAGTCACAAATCGATTAGCAAAGAACAAGTGAGAATACTATTAGCTAGAACAATTCAAAAGCTACATTGGAAATGTTGCTAATTAATACTTTTTCACTTGTTTTTGTAGCACGATTTTACGATACTAATGAGCTATATTAGAACTATTGCTAATTGTCAACGTACAATGTTTTTCAAGCAAAACGATTTAATGACCAAACAAGGAGATAATATGTTTCAAAGATTTTCAAAACAAATCAAACACCAAAATATAAGAAAAGCATGAAAAATACACTTTCCTGAGATTTATTGAGAATCATGTTTTGCACTTCCCCACATAACCAAACGTGTAGGATTTTTTAAATTGATATACGTTTGAAAAAATAGTCTTGATAGCATACGATATAAGTTTTAATGTAAAATTGATAAAATAAGAGAGAAACGAAAAATAAAATTACTATAAATAGATATATGCTAATTTTAGTGAATGCTAAGGTAAAAATATGATTATTTTTCATGAACCGGGATAGTATAAATTAAACAAGTTTGAAAAAAAAAGTATAGACACATGCCTATAATTGAGGAGATTGGCCTATAACAATGTATACATTTTTTTATATCAAATTTCAAGTTTATAAAAAATACTCAAAATGTGGTCAAAGTAAATTATATTAGTGATAATGTTTCCTTATTTCTCTAATTAATTCTTCGTCTCCATTGGGCATGTGTTAAGTGTATGTCTATTGGACCCATGTCAAGATAATATATATTGGGCTAACGTTAAGCCCATATAGGTTGGGCCTTTAATATATATTGATTCAAAAGTTATTTAATCTTCATTCCAAACGTAGATAATATTCAAATGAGTTTAAAATAATAAAATATTTAAATATTGTTACAATAAATAGTATAGGGAAACGTTAATTTTACCTATTTTATGTTTTATGAGAGATTTGGAAATAAAGTTGATTTTAGTTTTGCTTTTCAATTGTGTTTTAAGTAAATTTGGGTAACTACACCTTATATGCTAAATGTTCACTAATTGGGTCACCTATTATGATGTGCAATTACATGTAGTGACCTTGGTTTACCTGATTACAAATGCCCAGAAATATGTCCTCCTGAGTGTTTCGGGTACTCGCCGCCGTCTCACAAATCACATCGATCAATTGCTCACAACCAATGATTTATACGCATAATCTATTGTATTAGAGCTATCATATTTTATTTAAATACTAAAGTATTCTATGAAAACCAAATTTGATTAACATAGTTTCAATTTTAATTACTTTTTCGTAATTTATTTTAGGGATATTGGTCCCTAAAATCATGATTTTGGCCAAATTTTGGCATTTTTCACGAACTTTAAAATTGGTATAGAATATCACAAATTTTGCACTTTGTTTGATATTTTTCAAACTGACCCAAATAAGATATTTTCATCAAGATCTTATTTTACATAAGCAACCGTGATAAGTTTTATTATATTTTGAACCACTTTTATAAGTTCATAACAAGCAGAATAAAAAATCACGTAAAAAATCATAACATTGACTTAATTGTGTCAAGTATAATAAAAAGCATCGTTAGTTAGTCAAATATGGTGATAGACATGTCGTTGGGAATACCAAACAAAATGCAAAATTTATGATATTCTAGACCAATTTTATACTTTGTGGGAAATACCAAATTTTTTTCAAAGTTCATAGTTTTATAGACCAATATCCAATATGCACGGGTCATGTGTTTTTCAAATAATAAATAGTACTCCTACAAATTTTAAATAATTTATTAAAAATAAGAATTAATATCATTATGCAACTTACACAAAAAGAAATGTTCTCTTTGTTGCATAGCTATGGGAGTGAAAAAGATGAGAGTTTTTCTAAATTGATGTCCTCATAGTTTATTTTCTTGGTTGTTTGAACTATTTCTAAATTTAGTGAATTATTTCAATTAGAAATCTGGGAATAATGGCATCAATTTTTATGTTTCATAATAGATTTGAAATAAAGTTGATTTTAGTTTTGCTTTTCAATTATGTTTCTGCATTTTAGGAAAACTACACTATATATATAAAATGTTTTACCTATATTTCAAATTAGTACAAAAAAATTATGTTTAATAAACTCTAATTTCTTTGTTAATTTAATTCTCAATCAACAACTAGAATTTATTAATCTGTAGTCAGAGTTTATTAACCAAATAACCATAGTCAAAACTTTATTATAAATGTTGCATTGGAACATGCCTCAATTTTTATGTCTATTCCAAACCCAAAATAAATTTATATTGTACTTATTAATTTATTCACATTTTCATTATGCATAACATCCATTGGCGGAGCTAGACTTTTTACATTAGAAAGCCAATAATTAATAATCTTGGCTCTAGCCATGTTGATAGTTACGGGTATTTCTGAATTTAAAATTGTTATAGATAGGGTTAAAAGTGTGTGGGCCAGATCCAAGTGGCCTGCTACATCCGGGCTTATGATAGGCAATGGTTTTTATCTGCCTTCGATTGGGCCCATTTAATTTTCACAATAATTATGACTCTTACTTATTTGGATAGTAATTTAATTCTAAAAATAATCAAGGTTCAATAATATGAATTTTTACTCTCAAGTAGAAATATAACTATTATGACTAATTTAGGTGTGTAGAAGAGCAAGACAGAGTCAATTCTGATTTATCTAGATGCAAATGAGTTCACACGCATTGAAACTGTATAATAGTTCCACTCATCCATTGTCAATCTTCAATTTAACGTACCCATAAATTAAGGGCAAAAGTCAATGTTCATTTAATTTTGTGCTTTAACGCTTCTCCATATAAAATGATTTTAGTGTTGAAACATCATCTTATCTGGAGGAGAAATCGATCAAAGCCACATTATTAAGTTTTAAGTTTACTTTGTTAACTTCCACTATCCATCATCCGATTTTAGTGGTCCTTATATGCCACTTACTTTTTTTAAAAAAAGTTAGTAGCTGAAAAATACATCAACTATAAACCAATTCAAGTTTTTATTTATTAATTTTGAATGTGATGGAACGAAAAAAGTAACTTTTAATGTGCAATCAATTTAACCCTATGGTGTTTTCAATAAAAATTTTAAACGACATGGCTATATGACAAAATTAGTATTAACAACACATCAAAACGATATCATTTTTATGATTAATGGTGTATTTTTATATTTAATTTATAGTATATTTTTATTATTATGTGACGCAACAATGTAGTTTGATAATGTTAAATACTCCATCCGTCCCACTATAACAGTCTTGTTTTGTCATTTCGGTCCTTCCCACAATAAGAATCATATTTCACTTTTATCATAAATGAGCTTCACATTCCACCAACTTATTTCACTCACATTTTATTATTTCGCATCTTATTCAATCCACTTTTCTTTACATTTCTTAAAACTCGTGTCATAATAAGTATGACTCATATGGCGGGACGGATGGAGTATTCTGATATGCCACACCATACCAAGACATTATTCTTTTAGACATTTCAACATGCCACATTGGTTTCAATTCGGGCAAAATACTCCCTCCATTTTTTTTCAATACGAGATTTAAGAAAAATTGTTTTAAATGAGTTAAGTAAAAGGAGAATAAAGTAGAAAGGAAAAGGTAGAAAGATGAAGAGAGGGTAAAATACTTTTTGCCAAAAAAAAAATGATTCAGTTATGATGAGACAACCAAAAAAGGAATACGACTCAGCTAAATAGGCGCGGGGGAGTATAATTTTTACTTTAGGGGGAGTATAATTTTTACTTTATGTTAAAAGAGTTAATCTTCCAGCAATTAGCCCTAAAACCTGCCATTACTGTTTCGATCTATGGTTTCTTTTCTTCCTTTCCTTTTTTTTAACAAAAAGTTTGACATGTTCAATGGGCGTTGACCAAAAATAAAAGCGGTTGACTTTTGTGGCTAAAAATTTAAAAGAGGTGAATTTTTTTGCGGTCGGATCAGATGTACGATGAGGACTAATCTGTAACTCATTTATGTAAGTTCAATATTCTATTCTCGATGTTTTGTAATTTACTCAGAATTAAAAAATAATACTATGTGGTTCCTCTGAATTCGAAGAATGGGAACACAAACCTATTTAAATATTTTTTTCCCTTTTCAGTTTTTGTTTTATAAGATATCAATATTATTTCGTATTTATCATATAATGATTTAAAACTCTGATTTATTGGATAGTGCATAAACATTTTAGTAACTAAGTTGCACTTCATCATTTAGAAACTAATTCTATAAAGATTTTCAATTTTTCATCATAGAATTTTTCACTTGAGGTTTTAATAATATCCGTCTTACTCTTTGAGTCTTCAGCGTGTGAAGTCCGTTTAGTTTAGGTTTAATCCTTTTGTATTACTGTTGTAACTTCTAAGTATAAAATTAACCTATTTTGATGTGGCAACCAACCTAAGATTGGAAATAATTTGACCGAGAAAATTGTCAATTATTACCATGTACAGTACAAGACTTTGAAACTTGACCCTGGTTCAATTAGTACAGCTGCATTGAGTGTGGATTTGATTTGACTCGGTCAAATTCAGAAACTGAATCAGTAAACACAAGGGCCATTTCAACTCAATTAAAAAAATATAGAGATAAGGGGCTGTAACTGTTTCATTTCGAAAATCAAGAAAAAGAAAATTGAATGAGAACCCAATTTTTATTATTGTCATTTTAAATCCATTTTTTCTCCACTCATGGTTTAAGATTCTTTAATTTGGAGTTCAAATAATACTGTATAAAATAGACACTAGAGACAAGTTCAAATTACTTGTAATCTATTGCAAATTCGCATTAAAAACTCACCAATAATTCAAAGTTGAGAACATTTTTTTAGTAAGTAGAAGTATTTTTTTCCTGTTAGTGTTTAGTAATTCGATTCCCCATGTCCTTATATCCCCACCATTCCACACCAATACCTACTGGAGTATTTATTTATTTAAAATTATTAGTAGTATTATTAAACAAACAAACAAAAACTGAATGCGAGTGAATCCAACCTTTTCATGTACAAGTAAAATTATTTTGCTGTACTAAAAAAAAAAGTAAAATTATTTTCACTAACATTAATTAATTGAATTCTAATCGCACTATTTTAATTAGGCAATCCACATTTTTGTAGTTTACTTTCAATTACTAGCTCTGTATATTATACTCCCAAAATATGCTTGTGTAGGAGTATTTAGTACTTGTGTTTACGAGAGTTTTTAACTATCTAAGAGTCTATGTAACAATTTTGTAGTACTCTATTATCTAATTAATTAGTTTTGTGCTTCAGATATTCAACTTGCTAATGAGCCAATCTCTTCCGAAAGACCAGGATGCGACTTCTTTTTGATGTGTTTTGGCCTCATACAGAGCATCTATGTTAAGAATAATGCCCAGTCATTTTCTAGGAAAATATTACTACTAGTATATTATTTATGAGAAGTCTTCTAGTACTTTCATATTGTGAGCCAGAGTAAATGGATTTAATAGTGAGTTATATATAGCCATATAGAAGATTAGAAGTTAGGCAAAGAAGTAGTGGAGTACTAATTTTTAATAAGGGTTTATTAATTCTCAAGCAATTAGAATCCCACTAATATCTAGTTAGAGTTTATTAATCACAGTCAAAACTTAATTAGAATCGAAGCATTGGAACGTACCTCAAAGTGAATGTATACATAGTATTAATCTATTTATCTTAAACCTTGTAATTATAGTGATACATTAACTTTATTTGTAACGCATCAGAGTAATTCTTCCCGGAGCAATTATTGATTTATTGTACTGCCCTGAATATAATACTTCAAATCGTTTCTTAAATTTTGTCATATTTTGACCGGGCATAAATTTTAAAAAATATAATAAAAAATAGGTTGAAAAAACTAGTGGAATATGGATCTTACTTTTAAAGTAAGTAGTTTATGATAAAATGTGAGTGATAATAAATTGGTGGAATGTGAGGTCCACTACTAAAAATTGTATAGAGTGAAATGTGACAAATTTTGTGGGACGACGAAAATAAATTTATGTGACAAATTTTCAGAGCCTGATAAATTATATAATAGACAAAATGAAAAAAGCTATATAAATACTAGTGAAAGTTATTCACATTTTACATGTAAATTTATACAAGATTGAATAAAAGCCCTCTCACTAAAAAGAAATACACGCTCAGTATAATATAAAAAAAATCTCAACTTAGCCACTTGATTTTTCTATTTACCAATCATGTTAAACTGTCTTGGTAACTTAAAATTGTTGGAGTATTAACCTCTTTTTCTTTGAATATTTATTGAATTTGTAGTGCATGATCACATGTGCTACTATTTGATAAGTCCAACTTGTACTTAGGGCCATTTGAACAAGTCCAATATAGTGGACAATGTATGGAACCAATCAAATCCACTTCAAATGTAAATTAGGTGAAACGATAAATTCGAATCTAGAGTCGTTTATTGTATCTTATTTCTTTTTTCCCCATCCAAGAGCATCTCCCCACATTTGAATTATTAGTTTTTCTTAATGTCTCTAGTTAACTTATATTCTATTCTCTAAAATATCAAGCATCGCAAAATAAATGATTTAAATCTCATTTGACTTATTTAGTGATGGAAAAGTGAGTTTGATCTTAAATTCTTAGGTAAATTAATTTATTAGGATACTCATTTGTACTCCATCTCCTTTACTCCTATTTTATGTTTTCATTTCAAAAGTCCTTATACTTTAATGGTAACATTTTCTAAAAGATGATGCATTTGATCAAATCGTATGATATATGGAAAATTAAAATAAAATTTCACCATTTAGAGGCTAGAGAGAAGCTCTTATGAGGTCGATAACTTAATAGTAGGAGTAGTATATAAACTAAAGAAGTTGTGATAAACTCTCATACATTGAAAAAATACTACTATATGAAATACTCCTACTAAATAACAATTCTAACCCGCAAAAAGTTAGCATGATATTTATGAAGGATATGTGGGTGGGCCTTTCTGGCGGCTAGGACGTTACTACTTACTATAGAATGAAATGAAGTAAATTAATAATAAATTTTGTCACAGCACACTTTGACAAAATACTAGTAGTAGTATAAATTTATTTTGCCACATTTCTTATTTTCCATTAATTATATGTACTGTTTCTGCATGCCTATGTGGCTATTAAACCTTAAATACATTTTCGTAGAGTATGCTATTCAAGACCTCCAATTTTTTGGCCTATTTTCTTTATTATATGCCCAATTTTATCATTTTAATTTTACTGATGAATGTATTCCGGCTGCGTTTTAGTATTAAAAATGATAAGTACTAGTATTAATATTGCAGCCTTCCATGTCAACTTATCTGGTAAATCTGATAAAAATAATATAATAATGCACTTTAATAAATAGGACACTCAATCAATATCTAGCCTAGCTAGATATGGAATTCAATAACACTACTCCACACGATCAAATTAACAATAACACCAACCAAATCAGGTTGGAGGGCAACCCAAAAATGATAATGAATAGTATTACTACATTATAATACTAATGCAAATGCAATATACTAGTACTAGTTACTTATTAAGTGCTGTTCGGGCAAAATTATAGCAGTAGAACTATTCTCGACTTATTTTAGGATGTAAATATCTAAAAGTATCTTTTGATTTTTTAATGAAGTTAACAAACATTTTTTTGTTCTTCTTCTTGTATCCTTTTTTTTCACGTCTAACACATATTTTCTTCATTTTTCTTCATTTTTTTCTTTTACTTTCAGCCGACAATATTTCCTTTTATACTATTATTTTGTACAACAAAATAAAACGACGTCGAATTTCCAACATAAGACGGAGTTGAAGAGAACACTCTCTATTCTGAAAAACGGACAATACAATATGCAATTTTTATAATATGATACATATTGTTAACAACTCAATTTCTTTTTCTTTTTTTTTTACCCAAAAGCCATATCCAATTTTTATATATGCAAAACTATGCATCCAGTATCTTCTGAAAAATGGAATTTGTCACATAAAGTGTCTACGTATTCTATTGATTGTAACAATATTGATAGGGAGTAGTATTATATTGGAACGCAGCCCATCCCACGCCCTAAACTGCTAAACAGACATATTTAAAATATTTAACATGACAAAAATTGTAGATAAATCCACATGTCACAATATTAAACAATTATTAAATCCATACATGTTGACAGGTAGAGTAGGAGTAGTAGGGAAGTAGCGCGTCATTTTCATATTGCGCCCACCAATTAACCAAGTGCATGCATCTGCGCGTACACGTCAACACACATACACACCTCCCACTACGTGTATAAACCCACACATATACAATTTCTATACATTCACATGTACGTACGGAACAACCCAAACGTCGTCGTTTTTTTAATACCAAAAATCTTATGCCACAACCGCTGGTACCCATCATTAACTCTTTAAATTGTTTTTGTTATCAGTATTGTTGAATATAGCATAAATTAGGAGTACTAATTAAAATAGAAATATTTAGGAAAAAAATGATAAATAAATACAGATATTCTAGAAAAAGTAGGCCACGTCAAGTAGCTGGTTTGCCGTCCGCAATCTGCTTAGCTGTTTATCATTTTGTTTCGGTCTTCTCTCTCTAAAACACCTCCACACACACTCTCTCTCTAAAACAACGAGGTGAAGACAACGACGAATTCTTCAAATTCCTCATATACATATACGTGTGTACGCGGAATAGGGTCTTTTCGTCTTCAACTCTCATCGAATTTATTCGCAATATAAATTCAACAAATTTCCAATTTCTCTCTCTCTCCTTGATTGATACATGTGCCAGTAGGTGATACATGTGAACAGATTTTAATAGTCAATCCAGGTCTGGTTTGGTTTAATTCACTTCAATCGGAGGAGAAAAAATGCCGGCTTGGTGGGGGAAGAAGGGGCGGAGCAAGGATTCGGTGAAGAGTTCATCGGTGAAGAATGAGAAGAAGAGAGGGAAGGAGATTGACAGCCATAGAGTCAACAGCTTGGACGAAGGTCTACTGCAGCCGACGCCGAGAATCAGCAGAGATTTTTCCGCCGGCGTTAGAGAATTGAGCGGCCGAGATTCATCTGGCTTCTCCGGCTTCGATTCGGCGTCTTCGTTGGATAAAGGCCAGCCGCAGCCGTTGCCTAGGCCGTTGGGGGCATCGAATGATCATAGTCATGGCGTCGGGTCTGGATCTGGATCGGGTTCGGTTTCGAGCGTCAGTTCTTCTGGGTCGTCCGATGATCACGCTCAAGTTGCGGCTGATCAGCCTGCTTTTAGGTTGGTTTTTTTACTTTTTGGGGCCTTTTTTTGGTTAGATAATTTGGGACTTTTTGGTCAAGGGTTCATCTGTCTAATTTGGGGATATTGTTCTTGGACTTATATGATGCTTGATCTGTTATACTGTTGGTTGATGAATTAGTTACTGGATTTGGTCCCAAAACTCTAAATTTGATTAGTTTCCTTTATCTTATATCTTTGTTTTTGAGGTTTTTAATGAGATGATCCATGTAGTTTCTTCTAAAAATGCTAATTCCTCATCTTGTGCCTTTTTTTTTTTTTGTCTCTTGCGCAGATTGTATCTCAAACTTATCTCCTTTCAAACTTGTGCATATATATCCCTATCCACAGTTTAGAAGGTGGAGTAGAAGTGTAGAGAACTATAAATTAGAATCTTTTAAGATATGATTTTGATGATTTTTCTACCACTCCGTTGACTTTTCGGGCAAAGTGGATGTATACTTCCCCTACGAATAGTGTTAGTATTTAGTTTTCTGGCATTAGATGTGAAGGCAATAACAACTTGCTAATAATTGGCTTTCACTGTGCCTCTCTATGTTGTGGATGACATACTTTAATCCCTTTGTCAGAGGACATGGCGAGAACAGATTGAGTCCTTTGATGAGAAGCCCAGCCCGAGCTTCCAGGTGCAGTACAACACCCGTATCACCCCTTCATGCGCGTCTTGGTGGAATGAGTTTGGACTCTCCGGGTGGGAAGCTGGAAGAAGGGAAGAGCGAGCTTCATAAACTTCCCCTTCCACCTGGTTCTCCAGCTAGCCCTTCTGCGTTACCAACCCCAAGAAGTCCTGGTACAAATGAAAGCTCGAGTTATAATGCTTCTAAATGGAGAAAAGGAAAGCTTCTAGGAAGAGGCACTTTTGGTCATGTTTACCTTGGCTTTAACAGGTAATTGGAATTTATGGGATGTCTTTTAAGGAAAGTGATTCATGTCGTAGCCTTTTTAATAAATATATCAAACATTGTTTTGACTGGAATTTACCATAATATGCTCTATAATAACTTCATTTTCATATGGATTGATACATACATGTTTTTGGAAAAAGTATTGGCGTAATAAGACAATCTAGTGTTTTTATGGCAGTGAGAATGGGCAAATGTGTGCCATAAAAGAAGTTAGACTTGTTTCAGATGATCAGTCATCAAAAGAAAGTCTCAAGCAACTGAATCAGGTATTTCTGAAATTTTTCCATCTTGATTTACATTGTCAACCACTCGAAGAATGGCATTCCACCTTATGGCATTTTCCTTTTACTTACCGCCAGGGTCTTGTTCTTATATTAATCTTCCTCACACATATTCATCTTTTCAGGAAATAAGCTTGCTAAGTCAGCTTTCACATCCAAATATTGTTCAATACTATGGAAGTGATCTGGTAAGATTTAGTTCAGTTTAGTATTATAGGGACTATATCTTATTGATCGATTGTTTGAAAGTCAACATGGGAAAATATGTTCAGGATGCAGAGAATCTTGCAAAACACATTATAATAACCAAGACATGTAATTTGACAACTGATCAAGTGGGTAATGTGGTAAATATGAAAAAGTACCAAGATCAAATGATTCAAATCCCTGTCTAACCAAAAGTCATCGTTTCAGCAAGCTCATAATCCAGAACACTGTTTCTTATTTCGAAAATCAACAAAATATTCAGTCTTTACTGAATAAATGCTTCCACTATCTCCTGCCAGACCTATCACACTGTAGAACCAGAGATTAGTTTTTGCTGCAAATTCATGAGGAAAACCCCTTAGTAGTATCAGTATCAATCAAGTCTGCCACCCATCTCACTTAAGTATAAAGTGTCTGTTTCTATGATTATCCATATTCGACCGTGGCTAGTGTTCCTTGTAACTGTGCTTGAATTCTTCCAGAGTGAAGAAAGGCTATCAGTTTATTTGGAGTATGTTTCTGGAGGTTCCATCCACAAATTACTGCAAGAATATGGTGCGTTTGCCGAACCTGTTATCCAAAATTACACCCGTCAGATCCTCTCTGGTCTGGCCTACTTGCACGGGCGCAATACTGTACACAGGTTCACCTCTCTCTTTCCTGGTAATCAAAACAGTATTTCACTTTTTGCATGGCGATGTTCTAAATTTCACCTCTTCTCTGCAGAGATATCAAGGGAGCAAATATTTTGGTAGACCCAAATGGTGAAATTAAACTTGCTGATTTTGGAATGGCAAAACATGTATGTATTCAGTATTGCTTAATTTATTTTCTATTGTGTGATTGGTTGGTTGAATTCTGTATTTCTTAAACATGGTTGACCAGTATCAGTGCTAGTCATGAAGTTCAACTTGGCTACGAGTATAAGAGCCAGTCACTCTCTTTGGAGAATGAACTGGCAGTCAAGCTTATTTGCAAGTGTAGAAGTGGCATTAAAGGGCACTCAATAATAAAATATATGAATGTGCAATATATCAAAAAAAAATATCTTTCGCTCCATATCTTCGCATTGGATATAATCAGTCTCATGCACCTCAGTAGTAGATTTCCATTTTTGAACAGATTAAAATATCTAGACTAGCATGATCAAAGGAAGGCAAATTTACATGGATAAGCTGAATGCTATGTTGATTTATTATTCCAAAGTACTAACTCGCTTATGTAATGATTTTTTAAATAGATAGCTAACTGTTCATCAATGCTCTCCTTCAAAGGAAGTCCTTATTGGATGGCACCTGAGGTATGTCTCTTTCTATTTGAAAACGATAGATATTGACAATGTATTTTAGACAGATTTTTCCCTCAGTGATTTCTGATTATATGTGCTGTATGCCTATATTCCATCAGGTGGTTATGAATACAAATGGATACAGCCTTCCAGTAGATATCTGGAGCTTAGGATGCACAGTTCTTGAAATGGCTACTTCTAAACCGCCCTGGAGCCAGTATGAAGGGGTTGGACATCTTAACTTGCTAAGTTGAACTTTGTTGTTTTAAAATTGTTTTGGCATTCAAGTACTCGGTTTATCTGATTTATCAGGTTGCTGCTATATTTAAAATTGGAAACAGCAAAGATGCTCCAGAAATTCCAGAGTACCTATCTGCTGATGCAAAAGGTTTCATAAGGCTATGCTTGCAGCGGGAGCCATCTGCCAGGCCAACTGCATCCCAGTTACTCACTCACCCTTTTGTTAGAAATCAAACAACAGCACGGGCTAATGTCAATATAACAAGAGAGGCTTTTCCTCGGTCTTTTGATGGAAGCCGCACACCGGTAATTTTTCTTGTAAACTACATGCTTCAGTATCTTGGCTGATTCTTATATTGACATTTTTCCTGTTCAACTCTTTGATACTTTCCGGTTATAGCCCTTCCAATTTTTCTTCATTCCTTTGTTTTGCTTTTGTTTTGGACATTCTCACTGTGTTAAAAGTATAGAGCCACTATTTGGTGATTGGGAACTTCTAGTTAAATTGGATTCGGCTCAATTAGTCCTAGAGTTGGTCCCTGATCCTGAAAGACATCTGAACCCGATTATTTTCCCTTTTCACTATAGGGGCCCTTGGTGATGAAGTACTATGTATTTTTTTTTTCTGAATTTGCTGATTATTGCAGTTACTCATGACCATAAAATTACTTCTATTAGTGTTTGCAGAGTGCTTTTATTTCAAACTACCTGAACAACGCTTAGCCAAAGCTTTGTGCAATCTGTGTTAACCTTTTATGTTGATACTCATTGCAGACTGCTCAGGAAATGCAGTCCAGCAGACCGAAGAACAGCTCTTTCGATAGAGATGATGGTCCGAGGTTAAATATACCAAGGACCTTATTAAGCCCTAGGTACTGGTATTTTATCTACTCGATTAGATGTGTTTCATCTGCATATTACATGTGCGTGGCAATTTAACTTTCCTTCCACTGTATCTGCAGGGATGACACGAGAATGATTACATCACTGCCTGTATCTCCCTCCTCAAGCCCATTACGACGTGATGTAGGGGCGTACAACAGCTTTTTCCTTTCTCCACAGCACCCCTCTTATCCTTATGTTGGGCAGAGCAGTCAAAATTATAGTGATCACTCGGTATTTCCGTTAAGGCCCATCTCAAGAACATCGCTCGAAATCCCACAATTTAGAGCTCAAGCGCCATTTAGATCTCCAACGAGGAACATACTATAGTAGTCCAGAGATGTGATGAAAAATCCCAACCCACACAATGCTCGTAGAGCTGTACTCGTGTGATAATGAGCTAAAATACGAGGTGTGGAGCAGGCGAGTTGAGTTGCCTGCTTCCTCGAAACAGTACAATGGCCAAAGGTAGCTCTAGCTGAGCGAGCTTTAAGTAATCATGGTATGAAACTCAATTTGACAGTTCCGTTGAACGTAATCTATATGATGGCCATGTAAATAGATAGAGAAAGAGAGAGACCATAGAGCTTCTGTATGCTATCAGAACACTGATAACTGATAAAGACTGTTGGTTGGGAATTTCAAATGAATCTTTCTAGTCGCAGCCTTGATTTAAATTCGGACCGGTCAGTTCGACCAGTTAAGGTATTTTAGTTTTTTATTCTAACGATCTGCAAAAAGTTACACTCGAAGTTTTGCTTCAAAAATAATTTGACTGATTAAAACCTCACCAATTTGTGCAAATATTTACCCACTTGACAAAAACCACAGTTTGCAGAAAAATAAAGTCACCATTTGAGAGTTGAAGTTAAGTAAATCAAAATTTGCTAACGCTTTTATACATTTATTACTCATTGGATTTGGTTACGCTACACACTACCTCATTACGTTTATTTTTGGACAAATCATTGAAAATATATTATGTACCCTAATTTGCACTACATAAACTTATAAGTACAGGTTTACATCCATCATCTATGACTCGCATGAATTTCTTGAATGTTTGAGACATCAACACATCCTTCAACTTCATCTTATGACTATATGTGACTTTGAGTTTCGCTTATCCCGACAACTTCTTATAAGTCTCAGTTACTCATGTAGATCTTCTTCGCTTCAACTTGTTTACAAGTATTTTGACTTTTATCCGAGCAAATAATATGCTTTGTTTCACTTGTGTTGATGAACCAAGCTCTTGGCTTACCCATGACTCAAAGGCCCTCTTGGTAAGGTGCGCTCAATTTTTCTCCCTTCTTTTCTTGGGTCGACTTCTCGCAATTGCAGTAATTGCCATCTAATTTCCGTGCAGCCGCTACCTTCCTTTTTCCTTAGAAAAGAGAGTGCTTCGAGGATCACCTTGCTCTATTAAATTGTCTCAGGTTCTAATAGTTAACCATATTGTCATTTTTAACATGAAGACGAACACTCAATTCTTTTAATTTCAACTTTTTTTTTATTTTCTTCATGTAATTCTCTAAGTGACTAAATCTAACCAACATATAAGAAAATCATTAATCCTACTAAAGTAGGACCCAAATCTTCCGGTTTCGTACTTAGTACTCCTTATTTATTAATTATTGATTATAGTAAATAAATTAGAGTATAAAGGAATTATTTTCAGATTCAAACCGCAGACTTTGTATTCTACAGAAATTTGAGAAATTAAAACTGTAGAGCATTTCAGATTAACAGACGACACAGAGAGAGAATTGAAGATGCCGATAGAGATGCCGAGGGGGTTGCCATTCTCGGTTGATACATGGACGCCTTCCTCCAACATGAAGAGGACTCATTTCCTCACCCACGCTCACAAAGACCACGCGCAAGGGATCATCTCTCACGCTTCCTATCCTATCTACTCCACGCTCCTTACCAAAACTCTTCTCCGCCAATTCTACCCTCAGGCGAGAGCCTATTCCTTTAATTTGAATTTTACTACTATTAATTTTCGCTGACCACTCGCATTTTCTGATCGGATTGTTGTTCGAATTGTTTTTGCAGCTTGATGAATCGATGTTCGTAGGTATTGAGGTCGGTCAATCTCTGGTGATTGACGATCCGGATGGTGATTTCGTTGTCACTGCGTTTGACGCCAATCACTGTCCAGGTCTGTATTGCTTTATTCTTATGTTTGCACTTCGTATTTTCTGAATTTTGCATTTCTATTCAACTTGGATACAACCATGAAATACTATTTTTGTGTTCCTTATTGGTGATTTTTGCATGTTTTCTATGAAGTATGAACAGACTTATAAAGAAAAGAAGCAGAGTAAAATAATATGCATCTAATGATCATTGTAAAGTGCTAATGTAAGTACTACTTTGTTGAGTATTGAGTTGAAGATTTGTTCGGTCAATTTTCTTGGGAGTGCTCAGGCGAGGCTATAGTCTTTTACTAGTATATCATTTGGATGAAGTGAGAAATTCTCACTTCATCCAAATGGTGGACTTTAGAAAATTGTCACCGACCTGGAAAGGGTATAGTGGAAAAGTAACGTGTTGTGTGAATAGAATTAGAAAGGTAATGATAGTATTAGTATGTCATTCTTATCAGATCAGTGCATAGCCTTCTTTATATATGTAGTATTATGTACTAATAACCAACCTCTTTATATACGGAGTAGTATTTATGCATTAGCTAACTTGGTAATGCACTCTGACAATTTTTCACATTTCCTCACTTCCTTAGAGGTGAATAACCGTGCCTCTTTTATCATGCCTCCTGATGTTCCCTCTTCTCTAGTCACCTTTACCTCTACGGCTAATTGGTCTCAATAAAAATTCTGATGAAAAAGGAATCTCACAAGAATTTTGTATTTTTATTCAGGAGCAGTGATGTTTCTGTTTGAAGGAAGTTTTGGCAATGTATTTCACACAGGAGATTGCAGATTAACCCCCGAGTGTTTGCTAAGTTTACCAGACAAGTACATTGGCAAGAAAGGGAAAGAACCAAAATGTCCATTTGATTACATCTTTTTAGATTGCACATTTGGTCAATGTCCTGTGAAGATGCCCAGCAAACACTCAGCGAAGCAGCAGGTATACTTCATTAATCCTCCTTGAATATGTCTTTTTTGGCTTGTGGACATACCCTAAACCCTAAGTACAATCCAAAAGCTTCCATGACCATGCTCTGTTCCAAGCTGTCAGTTAAAAATAGTGAAATGGCATGTGCATTAGTGTGCCTTATGAGATAATGAGGGAAACTACGGCTTTTTTATTTTAATATTTTCGGCAGTGAACAACAGAATGTCACATTTTTTACTCATGTACATTGAAGGTGTTGAAAGTTTTAAAATTATATTTAGATGTTACTTGGCAAGTGATCAAGGCATCTTAACAACTAAGCTTCTTATATTCTAGCTAAGTGGAAATGCAAGTTTTATAGCCAAATGTCTATCCAGAAAGTACGTATAATTGGATAGATGTGTCACAGGTTTAAGATTACAATTGCTGTTTATGCCCCTACCCCTTTGAGATGCTTAGTTCAGTAGATATACTGACTGTAATTTGAATTTGATGTGTGAATATGAACATTTGCAAACCAGGTTATCAACTGTATATGGAAACACCCTGATGCCCGTGTGGTGTATTTGGCATGTGATCTTCTAGGTCAAGAAGAGATACTTGTAGAGGTGTCACAAACATTTGGTGAGAAGATATATGTAGATAAAGCAAAAAACTTTGCGTGCTTTAACTCGCTTAAACTTATAGCCCCTGAGATCATATCAGAAGATCCATCTTCACGTTTCCAACTATTTGATTGCTTCCCAAAACTATATGAAAGAGCTGGAGCAATGCTAGCTGATGCACGTGCTAATTTTCAGCACGAACCCCTTATTATACGTCCTTCTTCACAATGGTATGCTTGTAATGAGGGTGTTTCTGAGATGGAAAAGCAAAGAAAGGAAAGAGTTGATCAAGCTGTCAAAGATATGCATGGTATTTGGCACGTATGTTACTCAATACACTCATCCAGAGAGGAAATGGATTGGGCCTTGCAACTTCTTGGGCCTAAATGGGTAGTGTCAACAACGCCTACCTGCAGGGCTATGGAGCTGGATTATGTTAAAAAGCACTGTTTTAAAAATCTACAAACTTTTGACAACTCTCTATGCAAACTTCTTGACATTAATATGGTAGAGTCTTTAGTTCCAGATGGATCGAATGAGAATTTGAGCTGCTCGCATGTGGTGGACATCTCCAGTGGCCATGTAGAAAAGCAATCTGGACCTTTTGTCATATCCACCTACCAGCAGAAACGGTTGAGTTTATCTCCCCCAAGCAAAAGACCAATGGTCACATTATTTGGGCAAGCGAGCCTTGGACTCCCCTATTCATCCTTCCTACTTGAATGTAAAGATGCATCAGTCATTTGTAACTCTGAGGAGAAACAACTGATTGTGGCAAAGAATGTTTCCTTTCAGAAAGAAAATGTTATAACTGAGAACTCTGAAGAGCAATTTGTAACAATGAGACAAATTGAGTTTTCTGGAACAAATTGCAGTGGGCCTAACAATACTTATGATAAGGAGATTCCCACCAGTAGTTCAATGGCGAAAACAGCAGCAGAAACAAAGAATGTGTCATTTGTGAAAGAAGATATTACTCAAGTGAATGCTAAAGAGCAATTACAAACCAAGAGAAAAGTCGAATTTACTGAGACAAATTCCACAGAACCTGCTGCTACCTCAACTGCGAGGTCTTCGAACTGCTATGATGAAAACTTAAGAAGATTATACAGGTCTATGAATGTACCAGTGCCTCAGCGCCTTCCCTCTCTTGTGATGCTAATGAAAACCAAAAAATCTGCAAGGAAGAGGACTTAAGAAAATTCTTTCTCTACAAGATTTTAAATCCTTATTTTTAGTGTTCATTGTTGGCTATCATCTGCTCATGCTTGATTGTTTCAAAGAACCTCTTTCAACCATGTAACTTAGAGTTTTGGTGTTTGAATGGCTTTTTTGCCTGAAAAAGAAGATAAAATATCAGGTATACATGAAGCTTGATACGGCTTTTCTTATTTTCAACAATTTCAGTTTCCTGCTTAAAGTGTTCACACCAATAATTTGATACTTTATATATATTTCCGATAATATGCTTTGTCAGTTCTTCATGCATATGTGTTTATACCACCAATATATAAACCCTAGCATGCCTTTTCCATTGTGACCAAACTTAACTGTGCTGTTCTTGTCTATCATAATAAATACAGTTGCTTATGCGTACAATTATTATGCTGACAGATTATATATTTCTTGGTACAATAATGATTTCTGATTTCTCTTTCTGCCCTGTCTACTGAAAAAAATTCCAGCTTAACATTTGGACCTTTTTGGTAATTTGGATAATTTTAGCATTCAAACCAAGGGACTGGTGATGGCTGAGCTTTTTTGGTGCATGTTGTTGACCATTCTCTTATTGTAGTAATTTTCCTGCTCAGTAAGTTACTTCCCTTAGGTTGCTTGCAAAACAAAACCTAGGGGCTGCTGATTTCTATTGTTACACTTCTCAAGTATATTTATTAGATTTTCCATTCCTTATTTTCTCATTCCCGATAATGGATTAAATCCTTTACACCTCATAGTGTTCCAGAATCTTTGTGATCTTGAGTACTTTCTCCCTTTGGAAGGTATTTATGGATTTACCTGTTGATGTCAAAGTAATACTTGCTGCATTTTCCTTGAGAAATTCTATATAGTTACTGCTTTCTTTGAAATATTATTATGTGTGTAGGTCCCTTCGGCAATAACTGTATGGTTCACAAGGTACAAGGTGTTGGATTCTCCTGGAATGTGTTTTCAAGGTTGGTCACCAATATGGTTTTAAGCGACATACCATTATGGTTTTAGAATGGGAACTAATGTGAATTTATAATATAGCAGTTATATATGTTGCTTTGCTCGATCGTTTTGCCACCACGATTTCTGTATCGTTAAAGATTTCCTCCGATATATGTATACAGTATACACACGCATACCCAATTTGATTTTATGACAGATTCGTTTTCTAAAGAAGGTTTGAAAATAGTTTAGAGTGAAGCCAGTTTGAACTAAAAAAAGTGTTCTATAAGGGGGAATTTACTTCTAGGGATTAGATTGATTGATAAAACATATGATTGAGTGTTTGAAGGATAAGATGGTCAAACAAGTTCAACATTAATCAATCCATCAAAGTAAATGGTAGATTAGCTTGGATTATTTTTATTCATCCATCCTATCACTCAAAATAAACGCCCCCAAGTGTATATGAATTACCCTCTCTTTTGATGCTCAATATTAATCAATTACAATTAGGAGGCTGATTATTCCACCTGCACACTCGCAATTTGCATGCTTTACTCGCTAAATTCTGACATAAAAAGGAAGCACTCTATGCTGATTAAACTGAGTACTTTTCTGATGATATGCCAAGATTGATAATGATAGGTACAAGAATATCCTGGAATGAAACAATCAGACTCTAACCCTCTTTCTTTCATTCTTTCCTTATCTACAGCAATATAAGGGAGTGACATGTGCCTCACAACTGAGAAACTTGCTTCAAGTTTTAGTCCTGACCATTTGCTTATTTGCAGAAGTTCTTTTTGTTTATTAATGAGTTTCTATATGGAAAATGATGTCACAGGCCAGTATCTTAAGGAACAGAAAGGGTACTTTGGGAGCAATTGAAACAGATTAATCAAATAAGTTCATCCTACGAACATGTTTGCAACCTCCAAGCGGTTGAAAGGATGCATGGGGCTGCAAATATTCGGTGCTGACAAGGAACTCCTTTAAGGTAAGCTTTATACTCCATTAAATGACCGTAGCTTGTATCAAATTTCTCCATGTACAATAGTTATTTATTTATGGAGCTTGTTGCTAGTGTATTCTCTGAAAACTCAGCGGTAGGATGTTAAGCACAACAATTTAATGAATTTAAAAGGTAAAGGCAATGAATGATGTGATACATCACATTGTTCCAGGATTTCTCTTTGGAAGATGGCAGTATTTTTCATTTTTTAAAAAATTTCTTGCAATAATACTTAAACCTAAATTTTCGCCATGCTCCTGTCCATCATTCTCTGTGAATGCTGTGGCAGATGCTGCCTCTCTTTTGAAAAATAGAATTTGCATCTATTTCCCAGAATGCACACACAATACCAACACTTTTGGGTTGTTTGTTAAGTACTATATTTTTGCAAAATGGACACTCAACTCAGACCTGCAATTAAAAGACCAACTTAGTTCATTTCTAAAATTTTATTTTTCTCTTTGTTGATGCAACCTATGCATTTCTTCGCATTATATTACGGAAATGATTCCTTTGGCTTTTCTAAGGATACGCATAGCGAACGCTAAGTACAGAAACTCATTAATGGCATTGACGCACGGAGTAGAGTCATTTACGATGCTAGAATGCTTTAGCGTCCGTTAGATGTGTTGACAATGAAACCTGAGTCAGTGAATAGTAGGTGTGATATTTATGTAATTCGCCCAAATCGACAAAATCAGTTGAGATTATTTATCTCTCCAGCTATGCATCGATGCATTTTATTAAAACTCCATCCCCTATAAATTCCGTTTTGAACTTCTCACTTCAGAAGCCAGACATAATTAGCCATCTTTAAGACGCTCTAAATTTCTTTAATGGCAACCTTGAGAACGAGTGCCGGAGCAAGTCGGGGAAGAAACACTTGCCCAAGATGGCATTGGACACATGAGGAAGATGACCTCCTAAGAACCCTTGTCCAGGAGTATGGTGCAGCAAGGTGGGACCACATTGCAACTCATATCCAAGGGAGATCAGGTATTTTTCCCTTGTGTCTGAGGCTTTATTATAGACATTTCTTATTATGCATGTCAGTCCCTTTTCAGTTTCTTGTGCTACCGGATGAGGTCTGTTTTCTGGTTTCTTCTTAGGGAAGAGCTGTAGGATAAGGTGGCTCAACCAATTGCAGCCAGGACTTAATAAGACACCATTTAGTCTAGAAGAAAAGCAAATGCTCCTTGAGCTTCACAAAGGCTTAGGGAACAGGTGGTCTGTCATAGTCAGGTTCTTCCCCGGTCGAACAGATAACCAAGTGAAGAATCACTACCATATACTTGCAGGGACTAGGAAATCCACACCCTCGTTTTCCAGCAATGATCCCCATGTCCCTCTGGATAATGGATATTCACAGTTTTCTGATGTTACCAGTGGAGGAACGCGACCTCCATTCATCAGTGGTTCCTCTTCTGTCTATGGAATGGCTGTAAGTTTTACCCAGGTTGGAGCGCCCTCTTCCATCCCAAACAGCCCTGGTTCTCACCCACATCAGACAATTAGCGATGGGAGTTCCATGATCTCGGATGCGAGTTCTGCCTGCATCCAAGATCCTGAATTCATTGACTTTTTGGGGGTTGGGAGTTCATATTAAAGAGTTGTCGCGTTTGTTGTTTCCTTGTTATGCTTTTCTCGCCGTTCTCCCTTTTTTCGTCTATTTTGGAGTCGTATGAGGAGCCATTTTGTTCAAATTCTCGCCTTATGGTGAAAATTTCTGGCAAGGACTCCTGTGGTTTATCTGAATAATGTTTCCTTATTTTGAATAAATGAACTCCGCTGTTTCTTTCTGAATCAGATGATTTGATGAAGTGTGATGTTTAATCAGTAGACTTTTGGTAGTACTTGAATGTGTTGGAATTGTTGCTTTATTGGTGCATTTTGGGAAAATTAACTTTCATTTGCCATTTGCCATTTGCCATTTTCAATAAAAGGAAAGAGAGAAGATAGAGTAATAATTAAAAGGTTATTACAGATCACAAAAGGTGTACAACTATTAGGAGTTTGTATGCTTTTACTGAAGTTGGACTTTTTTCTGATTGGCGATGCATATTCCATATACCACTTTAATTTCGTAATGTTTATGAAGTGTAAAGTCGCAATATTCGCTATACGTCATTACCATTGAATTAGAGAGGGGATGGATGTGTTTGGAGACTGATGATATGATGATTTAGATAGATTTAACAGTTATTAGTGTGGATCTTGATATCCTAGTTAAGAACCTTTTAACATTTGGAGCGTTAATAGTTATACGATTCAGGATTGTTATAAAAAGGCTCTTTTGCATGTGGTGGGGTTCAAAAACAGTAACTTTAAAATATTGTAACCCATTCGAACCAAATATTGGGCTGGGCTCTGCACTTGTATCTGCATGTTTATATGTATGGACCAAGGTTTAGTCTTTTGGGCCTTAATAATGAACTATTCGAACCTAATATTGGGCTCGGCTCTAATTTTATTAGAAGCACTACTTTTATATGCTTTCCATATAAAATAGTGTTGACGCTAAATATCTCATTTCATTTTCATTATTTTACATTTTATTATAAAATTAATATATAAAATGAAAATTCATATTTTAATAACTTATTTCACCATTTTTTTATAAAGTCAAATAATTTTCTAAAATTTCAAACCGATAAAAAATGAGATATCAATTGGCTTCACAATTCAAATCAAATTCCTAAATCCTAATAACCCCACTATTTTTAATGGATATTCAAATGAATGTTGGAATAAGCAAAAAAGAGTTCATGGCATAAAGAAATCTTCATATAGCTACGTAATTAGTGAATTTCTTCTCGTACAAAAAAATAGTACTACGATGAAGCACACACAGTCGTCAAATGTGAAAATCCAAGAAAAATAGAAAGGAGAGATAAGAAAAGATCGAAAGAGAATGAGATTGCAAATTTGTTGATTAAATTATGTATCACCGCATTAACTAAATTAAGGAAATACAGTAGGTTGTTAAGATCATTGCAAAATATAGAATTCTGTCACGAACAATATGACTGCAAATTTCTTCGGCCTAGTTTAATTGGGCTCTATGGATAATTAAATTTATATTAATACTTGACAATTATAGTAGTACTATTATAAAAGAGGCGATAATAAGAAAATTAGCTATATTTAGTCACTCATTTATACCATCACCATCCACCATTACGAGTCTTATTTATGGGCGGCACGAGTTTTAATACTCCCTCCGTCCTCCATTAGGAGTCACACTTTGATCGGCACGGGTTTTAAGAAATGTAAAGAAAAGTTGGTTGAAAAAGTTAGTGGACTGTTGGACCCATTTTTTTTATATTGGTTTTATAATAAAATGTGAGTGAATTGAGTTAGTGGAATGTGTGACTTACTTACCATCTATGGTAAAAATGAAGTGTGACTCTTAATTGGGAACGAACCGAAATGGAAAAATGTGACTCTTAATAGGAGACGGAGGGAGTAATTGTTAAGAAAAGTGGATGAAAAAATTAGTAGGGGTTCCACTTGTATATATTAATATTAAATGAAATGGGAGTGAAATGAATTAATGGAAGGTGAGACCTTATTACCTTTTATGGTAAAAGTGAACCGAGACTCCTATTTGCGGACGGACTAAAGTGGAAAAACGGGACTCCTATTTGCGGAGGGAGTAAAGTATATTTTAATACTATAGTTTGATTTAGCATTGGTTATTTTTTTCCTGGTTTAGGAAAAAAATAAAGAAATAAAATCGTTGGAAACCTAAAATAACAGTGAAAAAAAAAGGGAAAGAAATGTGAGAGTATTCTTGTTGCGCCTTCAACCCTTCAAACACTCTTCAAAATTTTCAGCCCCTCAACAGAAACCCTCTCTCTTCCACACACACACTGAATGGTACGAGAGTTATTTGCCATGGAGCAGCTGTAAGTTTTTTTACCCCAAACACAAATCCTGATTATAATTTGTTGAGTATCTCTACACCTCTGCAGAAATTTGCATTTCTGATTTTCTTTGTAGCGTGATTGCTCTTTGTTAATATCCAATTCATCCTGTTTCTAGTTAAACATATTTAATGTTGTTTTATTTAATTTATTTGTCATTTGTTGTCCCGCTAAAGCGTAAAAAAATGAATCTTTATGATTCCCTACCTCCTATTACTGGTGATTTTGGTGTTTTATACTCTTGAAATGTTGTTGCGTAGTTAATTTGCTTAAATATCTCGATATATATTCATTTGAGTCAAGGAACCATTGAATTTAATTTCATTTACCTCTCTTCTCATCTTAGAAACTAGACAAGGAATCCTTTCATAAATGAGATAAGAAATTTAAACAAGTGTTATAGTGTGAGGCATCGGAGATGCTGTAGATGTTCAAAAGGCCTAATCTTTTTTGTTTAACTGTGTGTATTCTTTTTAATTTAATTTGTTATTTGCTTCAGCTATGCACAGTGAATGGTGCTGTTAGGTAATCGCATAATTTTAGAAGTTGAAGGGTCAAACTGAAGCAGATGGATGTGATTGAATCCATTGATGATCTCCAAGTGCAAGATCCACCCGGAGAAGATTTCTGCTCAGCCGATTTGGATTGGGTCAAGCTTAGGAGTGCAGAGCGATGTGATGAAGTTGCTCTTATACCTTATGATCGGGTTGATGCATTCATCATTGGAGAATGTTCTACTTTAGAGTGCCCAACTAGGTTCCACATCGAGAGGGGCCGGAAACGATCCCCAGGAAGCTTAAAGGAATACAAGAATGATGAGTATTTGGAGTATAGGCTGTAAGTATTCAATTTACTGTTTTTATGTTGTCGTTTTTATTAATTGTATATTGGTCTGATCTAAACACTTATTCATCTCTATCATTTGGAATTGTGGGTTGATATTTTCATCTATAATGGCCCTACATTGTTAATCTTTTGGATGTTATCATTTAAAATGGCTTTTTAAGGATGGCATAAAATGGATAGATTCATTTGGAATTAAAGTATCTTGCTTTTTTAGTTTTTGTAGAGTGTGCACTCAATTTTTCTTTAGCTTCCAAACACAGATTCACTCCCTTTCCAGGGGAGGACTAGAAGAATAAACCGAATTTGGAAGATGAATGTGTCTGAGAATCTCACTTTCCTTTTTCCTCCGAACCATTTGGTGTTCACTCATGTCTCGTTTTTTGAGTCCTTCATTGGATCCACTAGCTACAATCAGCTGAAAGCTCTACTCCTACATCACATGATTGTACAAATTAGTCCATACTTAACACAGAAGGGAAACTGTCAGTTGTTTGGTTTTGCTTGCCTCCACTTGCTTCATATATGACTGACCAAACATCAAAGATTGCACAACTTTTGTGTATTTCAGTTCTTACTTATGTAGTTTTTTGAATAAAAATTTACTATTATCTCACTCAACTTCTACCGATTTGAACATAGAATAGATGTCTTACTGAGACAGAATGTATATGAGAAGATTTATTTATCGATCCATGGCATTGTTAGTTTTTTCTCAGTAAAAACTAAAAATAAAAACCACTGTCCCAATCCAATCTTGCATAGTATGGTAAACAATGAAGAGCAGTGTAAGATAGAAGTGGTGTTAGTAGATTTATATACCTATCTATGATGTGATTGCACATTTAAATCTAAAGGACATGCTTATTTCACTCTTACATTGTTAGACAGATAAAAAAGATTTCCTGGTGAAGGTAGATAAGAAAATTCATTTATCCATCCATGTTTTTAGCTGTTTAGCACTTGAATGAGGTCCACTTTGTCCCCTATACTATATATGCTAAAAGATACCTGTAACAACATGGAGTAAATGTTACACGCAACTACATAGACATGAAATATATACTCTTGTGTAGAATTGCATGGAAACACCCACTTTAGGTTTTGATCCATTTTAGTCTGAAAATGAATCTTTATTATTTCACTTCAATGGTTTAAACCTTTCACCAAACCCGTGTGCCTTCTGAAAAAAGTAATCAATCATTGTCTTGAACTCCCTTTTTGCAAGCTAATAAATTTACCATTGTTTATATTCAGTTTCCGATTCATCTTTCTAAAATTGTTGTTAGTTGTTTTTGTTTTGAAGGTATTGGTGTTCTTTTGGACCTGAAAATTATGGAGAAGGTGGAGGTACATTGCCAAGTAGAAGGTATCGGCTAAACACTCGAAATCGTGCAGCCAGGCCTCAATCTATGCGGGGATGTACATGCAATTTTGTTGTGAAGCGTCTGTATGCCCGTCCATCCCTTGTGCTTCTTATATATAATGAGAGACGTCATGTGAATAAAGCAGGTTTTGTCTGCCATGGTCCCCTAGATAAGGATGCAATAGGCCCTGGCGCCAAGAAGATTCCGTATGTTTGTAGTGAGATTCAACAGCAAACTATGTCTATGATATATCTTGGTATACCCGAGGAAAATGTGTTGGAGAAACATATTGAGGGGGTTCAACGCTATTGTGGTCCTGATCCAAAAGTGAAAACCCATGCTTCACAATATGTGCAGAAACTTGGGATGATTATTAAGCGTTCCACTCAAGAGTTGGATCTCGATGATGAAGCAAGCATCCGTTTGTGGGCTGAGCGGAACAAGAAGTCCATTTTCTTTTATCGAGATACGTCAGAAAACGAGCCTTTTATTTTAGGAATACAGACTGAATGGCAGCTGCAACAAATGATCCGGTTTGGCCATCGCAGTATCATAGCAGCTGATTCAACATTTGGAATTAAGAGACTAAAGGTAACTTTTTTTAAATATTAGTGTTTGTTCGGTGCTGCATAGTTAACTGTATTTCATGGCCTTCAAATTATGAGTTACTCTAATTGCAGTATCCATTGTGCACACTTCTTGTTTTTGACTCAAGAGGACATGCGCTCCCTGTTGCTTGGATCATTACCCGCAGTATTGCTAAGCCAGATGTCAGTATATGGATGAAATCACTACTTGATCGAGTTCACTCAGTTGACCATGGATGGAAAGCCAGCGGATTTATAGTTGACGATGCTGCTGCAGAGATTGAGCCCATAAGGCAAAATGCTTTGCTTGTGTTTCTTTTCCTCAATCTTTCTCTATTTTGTTATTACAGCTTATTGATTTGGTTTTCTCATCTTTTCAGGGAGACATTTTCTTGCCCTGTACTTTTTTCCCTCTGGCGGGTTCGTAGGTCATGGCTGAGACATATAGTTAAGAAATGTACTAACATTGAAGTCCAGAGGGAGATCTTTAAACGTTTGGGTCAAATAGTGTACGGCATTTGGGGAGGAATGAATCTTAACGTTGCTTTAGAAGAGCTTATGCTGGATTGTGTCGATCAAACTTCCTTTATGCAATATTTCAAAGATTCTTGGCTCCCTAAGATCGGTCAGATGACTATGATCTGTACTACATATGTGTTTCTTTGTTTAAACTGTTGTCATTTGCATACTCTTGCTTGATTTCTCATGAATCTTATATGCTGCAGAAATGTGGCTCGAGTTAATGAAGACTGTGCCACTTGCAAGCCAGGAAGCATCCGGTGCAATTGAAGCATATCACGTGAAGCTGAAAACTAGACTGTACGATGATTCACATCTTGGTTCCCTCCAGAGGGTTGATTGGCTAGTTCATAAGTTGACAACTGAGTTGCACTCTAGCTACTGGCTTGACCGCTATGCAGATGAAAGTGATTTATTTCCAAACGTGAAGGAGGAATACATGGCTTCGACTTCATGGTATCGAGCTCTCCAAATTCCCAACGCTTCTGTTTCCTTTGATGAAAAAGACCAACTTTTTGCTAAAGTGCTCAGTCAAAATGACAGCAGCCAAAGTAAACTAGTCTGGAATCCTGGTTCTGAATTTGCTCATTGTGACTGTGAATGGGCGTTGCAAGGGAACCTATGCAAGCATGTGATTAAGGTCAATATGATTTGTGGTAATATGCCTCACTACCAATCTTCCTTATCGTTTCAGTCACTTAAAACTATGTTAATGGATCTCTGGAAGAAGCCAATGGATGATTCTGTATCAATGGACCTGTCAACTGCCTGGACATTACAAGTTCTCGACCAAGTCCAGAAGCTCGTGGAGTTGGATGATTCCAATAATATAGGTCTTGTTGTAGACAATATGCCGCTAAAATGGGCTGCTAAACGAGTCAGAACATCATCACCTGGCAGACAGTCACAACCCTCTGTGTTGCCAGGACCCTCCAAGAGTTCTGCTACTAATAAGAGTGGGAAGAGGAAGAAATTGTAGCACCTAAGATGATCCTTTGGCATTGATCCGGGGATTGAAATCGTGTGTCTGATGTCATTGATGAGGCACTCATGGCACAAGATGATAAGAAAGATGGGAAAACACCAATGAAGCACATGGCTGTGACTGCCAGTGGCAGTGAACTCAGGTTGGCCATGAAATTGCTCTGAGCATAGGAGATTGGATTACCACTGCATTCTTGGTATTTGGTTTTGCCATCGGACGATGTTCTACCAGCCTTCACCCTCAACAGTTTGTTATAGTAGAAGCAAACATCGCGATGAAACGTTAAAAAATCCGACTTGTGCATGGTTTTGCAGGTAACAACAGAATGCAATCTTGCTTAACTATGCTTTCACTTTTCGGACAAGTTGTAGTAAGACTGTTAAATCACCACCCAAGCCCCGAACATGGTCTGTTGAGTGTATATCCGTGAACCATTTTATTATGTTACCTCTCTCTCTCTCTCTCTCACCGTGTAAACAGCGATGGACCAGTTGTGTTTTCTTTAGCTCATTGGTTTGCAGGTTATTCAGAGTCATATTTTATCCCATATGTGTTAACTTGAGTATGAGTAGCTTATCTTTCCATATTCTTCTTTTGTGTTACAATTCTTGTAAGTAGGATTCAAACATTTCAGTTATAAATATTTCAAACGAACAAATGGTCTACTGCATTCACAGCCTGATATCGGGTTCTACTCCTTTTTAGTAATATACTGAATTGGATAAAAGCTAAGATCACAAAAAATGGGCCCTCAAAAATGGAAATCCAACCACAGAAAAGTGCCAAGTAGGAGTTAATGAAATGCAGAATTTGCCAATGAGGGAGTGAGGCAATCTCACCTTATCCACACTCCCACCACAACCTCAATCCACATCACTTCATAAACCTTAATCTCACCACCTCATTTCCCCATAATCCCAAAATCCATCTCTAATGGCAGCCATGAACTCTGGTGTTTTGGCTTGCAACTACGCCATCTCCGGCGCTGAGCTCAACTCCAAAGTCAGCTCTCTGCCCTCTGTTGCCACTCCAACAGCACCGGCTCCGAGGCTGCCTGTCATCAGGGCCCAGCAGTCCAGTGAGTCAGGCAGGAGAGCTGCCATTTTCGGCCTTGGCGCCGCCCTCTTCACCGCCGTTGCTGCTTCCAGCGCCAACGCTGGCGTCATCGATGATTACTTGGAGAAGAGCAAGGCTAACAAGGTTAGCTTTTACTAAAGATTTTGCATGATCATGTGCCATAGATGCTTGATCAAGATTTTTCTGTTTGGTGCAGGAATTGAATGACAAGAAGAGGCTGGCCACCAGCGGTGCCAACTTCGCACGCGCCTTCACCGTTCAGTTTGGCACGTGCAAGTTCCCCGAGAACTTCACCGGATGCCAGGATCTTGCCAAACAGAAGGTCTGCTTTCTCCCTCTCCATCTCTATTGATATATATACATATGGTTTGTGCTAAGATAGTAGAATGGCTTTGTTTGTTGCAGAAAGTTCCATTCCTTAGTGAAGATCTAGCCTTGGAGTGTGAAGGGAAAGACAAGTACAAGTGTGGCTCTAATGTGTTTTGGAAATGGTGAAATGTATATGAGCTTACTACAATGTGTATCTAGTTTGTGCTTCAAGAAATTCATTTTCTGAATATTTCATTCTCTTATATTGTCACATATTTCCCATAGTTTGTGAAATGAACAAAACACAACCAAGTGCAAGGAAAATCTTGTAATCCAGTAAGCAATACAAGAATTTGTTGGTTACAAAATGCTGTCAAATGAGTAAAATTACAAGAATTTTGTCTACTTCCTAAACAACTGTGTAGTATAAAAAATGGAAAAAAGAATGAATACTACTATGTCACATTATATAAATAATGGATGAATGGAGTGAGGCACTACTCAAAACCTGAACACTAACACCAAGACGAGGAGCCGTTTCTCTGCAACTCTAAGCACGGCATGGGAGTCACGCCATCACTGAAGCCAGAGACAAACTCGCAGCTCCACCTCTGAGATGGCGATATCCCGAGCAGGCTAACATTTCTCATGCATATATCCTGAAATGGAGCCCCTTCAATGCCTACTAGCAAGGGGGGTTTTCTCGAATCCTTACTCACTACATTACTTATCCGTATCCCTCTCACCAAAGGCAACGCGTTAGGGTCCCATTTCTCATCTGGATGGTCATCCGCGCCTCTGCTAAACCTCAACGGCACCTTAACTCTCTCCATCACAACATTTTGTATAGTAATGTTGGTGATGTATCCACCTCGACCCTTGTCGGTTTTGATCCTTACTCCGGCTGCAGAGTCCCTAATGTACAAATCCTCGACTAGAACGTTGCTGATGCCACCAGACATCTCACTGCCAATCCCAATACCGGAACATGTTGGAGTAGTTCCTGATACTCTTCTTACAGTAATGTTTACACTTGGTTTGGCCGTGGCTATGCCGTACTGGTCCCAACCACTCTTCACTGCTACTAGATCATCACCACTCTCGATATAGCAATCTTCGATGCACACATTGGTGCTTGAATCTGCACAAATAACACTTTTCGGCTTAATTTAATTTATTAGCTTATTTAAAGGAAATGTGAACATGTGAGGTGTAGAGTGCTATTATTAGTACCTGGATCAATTCCATCAGTATTTGGGGCATTTAGAGGTGCCAATATTGTCATGTCTTTGATAACAACATTGCTGTGAAGAAATAGAAAATGCTTATCAAAATAAAATAACACAAACACTTTTTACTTTCTTTTACAAAGAATAATGAATAAAATATAAGATACCAACATCTATGATTATATGAACCAGAATATGCTCAACTGACCAAGAGAAGCATCATTCAAAGTTCAAATCTTCATTCTTTAAAGCACAGACAAAATCTTCAAATGCTTAAAAGCATACTTTTTTCTTCATTCTTTAAAGAATACTTTTTATTTTTGTTTTTCGTAAATCGATATTTAATGGACAGAATCGATTTCACCAAGATTGGTATTTCGGTACCTGATTCCTTTCTATCTCTTCCACTGCTTTGTTCCAACAGTAATGACATATTGCTGCTTATTTTTTATGTTGGTGCTATCAAAAGTTTTGTATCTTTTCAATTAAAATAAGCAGATGTGATCTTGTAATGATCTTTAGTGACAAATTAGCAGGCCTAAATATACTTTTCAATACCTGAATACAATACTACCAAGTTCACATCACACATTTTTTGAACTTGCTTACCCCATTCCCTAAATTAAAGAAGTTCATACAGAGACAGCAGATTTCAGCCGAAAGTTCCTTTTTTTTTCCTTCTTTTTGTGCAGAAACAACAATAGCAAATACTAATGGAGATGAAGTGATACCTGCAGTAAACAGGATGAATGGTCCAAAACGGAGAGTTTCGGAAAGTGAGGTTCGAGATCAGGATATTGTGTGAGTTTACAAGTTCAACAAGATGGCCTCTTGTGTTCTTTAATGTCCTGTTCCACCATAGATCCCACCACATCTTCCCTTGACCATCGATCGTACCATTGTTGCCTGCAAATATACTCGACTTAATAAGATCGATTAATTAACATCAAGGCACATAAATCAAATGTTAATATCTATTAGGCACAGTTAAAGATTCTGCTTTAGAGAACTCATTACAAGGAGATTACAATTGAGGGAAAGGTGCATTAAGCACCACCACTAATCATCTAGTCAACTAAGTAAGGCTTAAACAAAGTTAGGGAAGCATTGAAAATAGACAACATAGTTGAAATCCATCATTATTCAAAACTTGTGCAAAGCATGAGGTGGTTCAATTATGACAAACACTATAATAAACAATGATGATCATTATCTAAAGCATTAAAGAATCTTTTTTTGTACCTGTAATGACAACATTTGTAAGGGAATTTCCGTGAATGAGGCTAATGTGTCTGCCTCCCTCTCTCTCCCTACCTCTTCCGTATGAAGGCAACGCCTCAATGATCGGCCATTCCTCCGGATCCTACTATTCAAATTACTCATCTTTATTAGCTTCGAACACCCAAATTAGACCAACAAGACTTATCCATTAAAACACAATCAAAAAGGCCTGTGTAATTAGCATAAAGATAGCATTTTTATGCTGCTTTTTTCCTCTTGCACCCTTTTCCCTAACCAAATTGACCAGGGACGCTTAAAAACTCAATCTTTAATCGTCATAAAAAAATCCCAAGTGGATTAATTTATAAGGCTATGTATAATTAGCATAAAGATAGCATTTTTATGTTGCTTTTTTCCTCTTGCACCCCTTTTCCGCTAACAAAATTGAAAATTGAAGCTTAAAAACTCAATCTTTAATCGTAATAAACAAGTCCAAAGTGGATTAATTTATAAGGCTGTGTATAATTAGCATAAAGAAAACATTTTTATGTCTCTTTTTTCCTATTGCACCCTTTTCCCTAAACCAAATTGACAATTTGAAGCTTAAAAACTGTCATAAACAAAATCCCACATTTAATTACGTGCCCATGTGCAGGCATCAAAATTAAGACATGGGAAACTGTAAGCAAAAAACAGAAAAAAGAAAGGAAACAAAAAATCATGTTTTGTCTGAAAGCGAATTCGAAAGAATGAATAAAAACAATAAAATATACATGGAGATTTGCAGCCTCACCTGAGATCCCAAGATGACAGCTCCATCTTCGAGAAACAGCGTGAAATCGCTCGTCAAGTTGAAGCTTCCCGTGACCCACCTCCCCCTAGGAACATTCAGCTGGGCCCCACCCCCACCGCCGCCGGATTTCTCCAAAAACTCGACGGCGCGGCGGAAGGCGGCGGTGTTGGAGGTGGCTCCGTCGCCGACCCCGCCGAAATCGGCGATCGATTTGACGAGCCTCCGCGGCGGCGGGGCGCGGAAGAGGGCGGAGCAGGTCTCCGGCGCGGCGGCGGCGCCGATATCGGGCAGGGGGGAGATGGCGCGGGTGGTGACGTGGAGGGTGAGGGTGGCCGCCGCCGCGAAGAGGAGCAGTGTGAAAGCCCAAGATGGGCGGCTGAAGCTCGATTTTGCGGCGTTGAATAAAGGGTTATGATCGCTTTGCATCGTCGTCATTATTCTTCTCCTTCTCCTTCATTTATTCATATAAATATACATGCAAAGATCACATGAATTGTGTGATTGAGCGATGTATTTATTAATTAGGATGATATGATTTGCGTTTTGGAATTAGGGGAGAAAGGAAATTTGAAGTGGTTTTGGTTTGTGAAGATGCAGAGAAAGGAGAGGAGTGCATGAGATTGTCCGTATCTGTAACTGAATGGAATTGGAATATGTATATGTATACACAAACACAAACACAAACCCCTTTAAATCTCTAATGTTGTCCGTATATATACTTCTTTTTTTATTTTATTTTTCCAACTGATTTTTTTGGAAATTTTTGGTTACTGATTGACTATTGATAATTCCATAATTAAGAAATATTTTTCTTATTTTCAATTTCGATAATAGTATGATGATAATTCGATTAATTTCTTATTTAAAATAGTGTCAACTGTCAAACATGGTGAATTTGTGGGAATATTTTACAATAGTATTTGGAAAGTTGAATCAGACCATGATCCTGTTTGTGCTCTTGTGACCGATTTCACATGGTCCAACCCTATAATAGTCCGCTTCTTACGTTTTCCAGCCTCAGTTTTGGTTTTTTTATTTTCATTTCAGACTCAATTTTGGTTGACCACGCATTTATTCCTTATAGTCAATTATCAGGTTACAGCTAATTCTTATGCAATTCAATTCTAATATTAGAAAAACTTTCAATTCTAAACCATAATTGTCAATTGAATAGAAAAAAGATATTAGCAACTTGTGATTAATGAATAATGCTGGAGAGTACACGTGTTACAGCAATACGCCTGCTTTTGGCATATTACACAGAAAAAAATCCAAGAAATTATGGGTAGGAGTTAATGTAATGATGATGGTCCAGGACTCAGAGTATCATCATCTTGTAAAGCTGACATTGATTTAATAAAGAGAGGGGTTTCTAGAGAAATACTGTTGAAATTAATCATTTAATTATATTTGAGAAAAATCAAAATAGTGATTTAAGATACCATTTTTTAATTTCCCGACATCAGTAGACGGTAGGTGACCCTCCTTGGTAGAGGTGGTGGATTAGAACTTTCATGTGTTTAATAAAGGAATTTGCATATTGTGAATCAAAATCTTGAGCTAAATGGACTTTGGCAATGTGCAATAAAACTTTGAAAAAAGAATGATTGGACATAACACGGGCTTGTTAAACTGCCCTTTCTGTTATTAGTCTTTTTTTGAAATATTTTAGATGGTCAAAATGTAGTTAACCCAAAGTCATTATTATTTCCATGAAAATCACAAATTTCAATCCATTTAGGCTTGTAGAATCTTTTTGACAATATTCAACAATTAGAAATGCGTCAATTAGTAGTTTTTCCATTCATGCATGTACGCGCATATCATAATTTATTCTAGCACATCATTAATGAAAAAAGGCAAAACACATTCTTAGGTCCTTATACTTTAGTCAAAATGAATAAATAGTAGTGTACCATGAAAAATAAAGGAAAAAACAGTTCCAAGTGCAAATGAATAATAATTTTCCAACTCTTTGAAATGTACACTTCTTTAATTTTGTTCTGTTAATATGTTAGGCGCTGGGCCTGGGCCTTTGATTGGCAAATCTAGCCTAGAAATAAATCAGTTCGCAAACAACAAGAAGAATTCTAGTAAAAAATAGGACTATGGACGACGTAAGTTTTACTATGTAATATAAAAATAATAATAATAATAATAATAATAATAATAAAATATTATTAATGAAAAATAAATTATACCTCATATAGAGATAATAACTATTTAAGAGATAATAACTATTAGTAAATTTAAGAGTTGATTGCTTCTAAGATTCCAAGTCCCGATATTTTCACGATTACAATTAGAACTCAATCTTTATTCTCCATTTCGTAGCAAATTCGATCTCTAATTTAAAGTCAGTGAGGTTGGGTATCATAGAAATGACACTATTGGGCCCTTGGAATTGGATTTGGGCCTTCAATTTCAAATTCAATATTTAGTACCACAAAATATTACTCTCTTCGTCGCCGATTAATTGTTACTCTTTTCTATTTCGATCCGTCCCTCAATAATTGTCACACTTCATTTTTATCTTAAATGGTAAGTAGGTCTCACATTCATTCCACTAACCCACTTCACTCATATTTTATATTAAAATCAATATAAAAAAAAAAGCGAGTCTCACATTCCACTAATTTTTTCAACCAACTTTACTTCACATTTTTTAAAACTCGTGTCCAGTCAAAGAGTGACAATTAATCGGGGACGGATGGAGTATAATTCAAAATTGAATTACAATTCCAATTTCTTTCAATTCAACCATTTAAATTCTACTCCCTCCGTCCATAAAAAGTAGAACAATTTGTGTATGACACCGAGTTTTAATGTAGAATTGGTAAAGTAAGAGAGAAGGGAAAGAGTAAGAGAGAAGGAGAAAAAGTAAGTGAGAAGTAGTGTTAGTGGAGTGATGCGTAAGGTTATTTGTTGAAAACTTTCCATAAATGAATGTGATCTATTTTTTGTGGACGGTCAAAAATGGTAATTGTACTTTAATTTTTGTGGACGGAGGGATTATATTATAGATAAATAATTAAAATTACACACTGAAAACTTTCTTCGTATCAACTATTTATATTATTTTGACCGAACAAATGGTTTGAAATTGAATTATAATTTAAACTCAATTGTGTGTACCGAAGGGATCCGACCAAAAATGATAAAATATGTATATATACGTGGAAGAAGTAATACAGCGAAGAGAAGCATGCAAATCCACCTGCTAATGAACATCTCATGCAACCAGCCACGTACAAATTCAATTCCATTCATCTCCTTTATATACATAAATAACAAGCTCCATCAAACAAACAAACACAATCTCACTTAAGTGTTAAAAATGGCCAAGTTCGCTCTCTCTCTTCTCCCTCTCCTTCTCCTCCTGGCCTCCACTACCGCCGTGGAGATTCTGAACCCCAGCAGCCGCTGCCGCCGCGAGATCGACCGGCAGAGGCTGAGCTCTTGCCGCCAGTATCTGAAAGAGGGCAGCCGGTTCGACTGGACGCGCCAGGACGCCCGCGGCTGGCGCGAGGCGTTCCCGCGTTGCTGCGATGAGCTTGAGCGGATCAATCAGCAGTGCCGCTGCGAAGCTGTCAAGCAGGTCTACTAAATGTTTTTTAATAAATTAGTAATGGGATTAAATCATTAATATTGATCAATTTATTGCGCAGGTGGTGAGGGAACATCAATCAGCAGGATTACAAGGGCAACAGATGAGGGAGATGGTGCAGACGGCACAAAGTTTGCCTAGTCTGTGTCGCATATCACCTCAGTATTGTGACAACATACCAGAAACTACTACTCCGTTTTAGATAGTTATGTGTAATCAACCGTTTAATTTTAATAAAACCCTGCGCTGTACTAATCGGTTTTCGGGATTAATTATGTGTTTTCATCAGCTTCAATCATACTAGAAGTGATTAATTTTAATAAATAAATAAATAGTACTCCCTGTACTATGGGGATATTGGCATCTAATATCATGAAACTTTTAAAAAGTTGGGTTTTTCTCATAAATTTTAAAATTGACAAATAATATTACGAACTTTATCCCGGGTTTGCTTCTTTTCACAAATGAAAAAATTCATGTTATTTTAATAAATTGAACGAACAATTTTGGAGGATGTGCTTAAAAAAAAAAACTATCTTCAAAGATTGAAAAACTTGAAGCTCTCAAAATTGTTGTCGAGAAAATATGAAAAAATTCCGTATCATAATATTATTTGTGGGAATTTTTTTCATTAGATGCCAATATCCCTATACTATATGGTGTAATATTTTTGGTTATAGTTCTAACAAATAAAAAAAAGAAACACACGCCCAGTGGGACTCGAACCCACAATCGCTTGATTAGAAGTCAAGCGCCTTATCCATTAGGCCATGGGCGCTTCTTGAATGTTAAAGCCAAATAAAACTCTAATTACTAGTACTACGATAGGGAGTATAATTATGAACATAGATGAAACTTCGATTGTCAATGAAATGGTATATGTAGTGTAGTAGTAAGTAAATAATAGTGAGCCACTCTAGCAAATTTCATTGAAAAATATAACCATACGAATTAGGTTTTCAATTAATTTGTAGGTCGGTGAGTAAAGCGCAGCACAAAAGTTTAGCGATTTAGTAGGTAAGGTAATCAAGGGCTATGACAAAGCGGCGCTATGATCTACGACTACCGTATCCCACATTTTGTGAAAGACTAATAAATCTTCGCCACGCAGAATAAACTCGATTTCTGCACCTCCTATAATTCAATGCATATTAAGCCAACATAATTAGTTAATTTATTTCATTTAATTATACGTATATGTATTTTTACAAGTGGAGTTATGAAATGATTACTTTAATTACTTTGATTTACGATCAAAAGTAGATTTGTCACTGAATTATCATATTATTTAAAAGGCAACTAATAACCAATAGTCCAATACGCATCTTTGGTTGCAAATTATCAATCCACGACCAACTTTATTTTTCTTGTGATTTCACTATCTTGATTGTGAAATACGGAGTACTCTATTTAAAAGGCAATTTTCTACCAAACCATTTTTTTTTAATCTTGAATTCTCGTAAAAGGATAAAACTAACCTTAATATATCCACCAACTTACAGACTTGTGAATCAAGTCTTGAATTCGGTAATTAAAAAAAAAAAACAAAAAATACTTTTAGCCTAACAAGTTGTTGTTTTATCTTTGCAATATGAATAATGGAGTATTACTAGCTATTTTTATGTACGTATTTTTTTTCTAATAATATGAGACTCATTCTTAACTAACAATACTTTAATTATTTTTTCTCTGTCTCCAACTTACTTTACCAATTTTATTTTAAAACTCATGCTGAACTCAAAGTGCATATATACATTCTTTGGGGACGGAGGAGTAGTACTTAAGTTAGTAGTAATGGAGGCGTTTCTTTTCGACACGGAGATTAAGAAAAATTGTATTAGGTGAGTTAAGTAAAGAGATAATAAAGTGGAAAATGAAAAAGATAGAAAGATGAAGAGAGGAAAAAGGTAAGAAAGAGTAAAGTAGGTGTGCAAAAATGTGTTGACTTTTACTAAAAAGGAAAATGACTCTATTAGTATGCAACGTAACAAAATGACAAAATGACTCTACTATTATGTAACGGAGGAATAGTATTTTATAATGAACCCACTGATGTGACATGTACGCCTGAAGACCCGGAGGCCGGAACCATATGCGAAGTCATGCATAGTTACTATTCCCTAACACGGTTTGACGCGTTCAACCCGATTATTTATGAGATGGGGATACCCTATTTAGTTATGTCTAATTATTCGTGTACTTCAGCATACTTATTAGTAGTTTTAAATTACGGTTAACTAACATCCTAAAGTAACTAGAATTTAAGATCTAAAACTGAAGAGATCGAAATCTAAATAATTTTAAGAAAATTCTACTACAAAGCATGTAAAAGTGTAAGTACATGCACCCACCTTTCACATAAGAATATGGAGTATTAATACTCGAATATGATTTAATGACTAATTATCATATATATTATTATCCATCTAGAATTGATTTATGAAATTATTTTAATTCAAGGGAATTACTATGGCTAATTATCACATAATTATCTTTTTAAAATTAAATTAAAAATTCAATTTCATGAACCAAACACAATATATATTAATCTTAAAATATAATCTTGCAATCTGAACACTCTCAAAAAATATATCCATCTCTCACTTGATAAAATCATAAGGTCGAATTTTCTGATGGACAATTTTTCTGACTCCAATTTCACAAACTGCTACTACTACCACTACCGGGGTACTATGTTTCTGCACACTTCTAAAAGAAATATGCTAGTATATGTTGAATTCTTGAGTTTTTGTAGGGTTACGAGCTAAAATTAATTGTGTGTATTCTTCTAGAGGATGACATGAGTAAATACAAAAATTCACAAGCAATTAAATTTGGCCCACGCGGCCACGCCGAAGATATTCCATAACTCGGCCTGAAAATCGTCACCACACATAATCCTATCACACATTCACATGCCAGAATTGACTCAATTCTTGAATTCTATCTTTCCCTGGACACAAATCTATGTTCAAATAATTTGCAAAGGGAATAATACTACTCCATAAACAAGATAGAATAATTGTACAAGAATAACACAACACTAACTAATCATTCAACTAGACAACAAATAAACAAGAGAAGTAAATAAAAATATACAAACAATTTACTCTGTTGAGCTGCAAATGCAACGGCGACGAAGAACCAATCAAGGCTGAAAATGGTGAAGCTGCACATCCGCAGCCTTGAGCGGCACATACTCCCCGAGATACGCCCCGAGATGATCCGCCAGCAGCGATTTATCAATATTCTGATGATGATACGATTTACAAACAAAGTAGATAATCGTCTGCGCGATCAGCCCAAACAGCATCAACACCGACAGCAACACCAAGCACACGATCCCATACCCGACCCGATCCGCGACCCCGCCCTCCCCCTGCACCACCAGCATCTCGAACATCAGCTGTATCGCGAAGAAGCAGACCCCGATCACCATGAACACGGCAAACGCCACCCCCATCTTCCCCTTGATCAGATCCTGGCTCTTCGTCATCGCGTTGATCCCGTAGCTCTCCTCCAGCACCGACACCACCGTCGCCACGTGCCAGATGATCGTGATGTACAGGAATCCGATCAGGTAGGCCGCGGCGAAGGCGATCAGGAACAGAGGACCGACGATGTCGATCTGGCCTAATAGAATAGCGCCGACGATGAGGACGACGAGGGAGACGACGTTGTAGGCGAAGACGATGACGAAATTCCAGATGAAGGTGACGATGAGGCGCTTCCAGACGCGGGGGACGACGCTGACGACGGTGGGGAGGGAGAGGTCGCGGGAGGTGTAGATGGAGGCGACGGTGTAGACGACGGCGGAGGTGGAGAGGAGGGCGAGGACGATGAAGAAGAGGAAGTAGCCGAGTTTGAAGAGGAAGAAGGTGGTGAGCTCGGAGGAGAGGAGGGCGTTGAGGCGGTCGTAGGAGCTGGTGCCCTCGGGGGTCTGGTCGAGGATGAATTCGTTGTGCATGATTTTGGTGAAGAGGAGCTCCGAGATCTCGATGTGGGCGAGGTAGATGAAGGAGAGGGGGATGATTAGGGCTACCGTGATTTGGGCGAAGATCTTCTTCCATGAGGACACGATGTTGCACGATTCCTGAAGGATGCCGAAGAACCCTAGGAATTGGATTTCTTCCTGCTCTCTATCCATGGCGGATGATTTGGGAGATTTGGGAAATTGTGAGGGGAAGAAATTGAAACCTTGGAATTGGAAATGCAATGGAGAGGGATTGACTTGACTTATTGGAGAGTGCTGTTTGGGTCGGTGCCATTGGTCAAATTTTGAACACAGTTTTTTTTATTTCTTCTTTGTTAATTTCTATTTTGATAATGGATTTATGGCTAATCTATTTCATGATAATTGTGAAGAGTTATACTTCTAGAGGCATAATATTAACAGGAAAATTGGGCCCTCCCAATAAATTTTTGTGGACAATTGGTTCCTACCCTTTTATTGGATTGTTTTCAAAATTTAAAATTTTTTAGTTTGAGTTTTGATGGGTCATCTTATTTAAATGGAGTACTATGTAGTAGCAACATTTTGTTTGTATAGCAGTTTTATTTTTCGACCTAGTAGAAGTATACAAAGATATAATTGCTCCGAGCAGATACAGTCGAAATTATGAACTATCCTACATAACAAATCACAAATGTCACTATTTGGATATCTCACTCATAGCTATATTTAAGAATATTATAATGTGAGGAGAGTATTACATTTGCATATAAAAAATCTCTAGGTCATTTTCAGAGTTTGGACTTTTATCACTGAAAATTGAAATTTTATTTTTTTAGACTCCCGGAAAATGAATTGCACTTATTTTTTAGAGAGTGAAAAATATTACTACCATAGATAATTTTTTTTCAATTTTGTCTCGGAAATACATTTGAAAACGTTACGAATTTTAATGTAAAAATTGATTATATAAAAGAGAAATAGAGAGAAAAGTGTATTAGTGAAAAATAAATCTCATCCCACTTGAGAAAAAGGAATTTTCCTAAAAAGAAATTTTTTAATTTTTTAGGAAACGAATTAAAAGTAAAATAATTTCTATTTATAGTCCTATATAAGAGGAGGTATGACGTGATGTGTGACATTTAAATATGAGTACGCATTTGACTTAGATATGAATTTTATAAATTAGTAAAGTGAAGAAAATGAATTGAAAAGGTTTATGAAATAGGAGAATTATTTTTATATATTAGTTTTATATTGAAATATGAGTAGTATAACTTAAAAGAATGTGAAACCTGACCATTTATTATAAAAGTGAAAATTACTAACTTTTATTGTGGAAAAAATTAAAATGACAACATAAACTATTATTGTGAGACTGATATATAAGATGTCGAATATAACATTCCAAGCTAGAAAAGTATAATTACAATAGAGCAAACGTATTGAAGCAATTCTTTGACACCGAAATTAAGAAGTAAATAGTCAAGTGAGTTAAGTACAGTAATAATAATATATGAAGAGATAATAAAGTAGATAAATAATGAAACTACGGAAGAAAATACACTAGGAGTAAGTAAGAGAGATTAAGTGGATGTTTAGTTTGTTTAAAAAATAATCATGAGATGTAGTTTTTAACTGAGCTGTGAAATTATTTTAGTTGGAGGGTGTGTCTATGATAAATTATCACATAATTATCCATCTAAAATTGAGTTATAAAATTTAATCTCATAAATCAAATACAATAATAGTTAATTTCAAGATATAATAATCTTGGAAACTAAATAATCTCTAAATGTATTAATATTTGTTAAAAATGGACATAAAGAATTTTTAGCAAGACAGTCTAAACAAAAAGGAATCAATAATCAATAATATAATAAACGGAGAAAGTACAAAAGTTATTACTCCCTCCGTCCGCGAATAGTAGTCCCGGTTGGCCATTTTCATCCGTCCGCCATTAGGAGTCTCGGTTAGACATTTTATCTTGGGAGTATAAAAAATGACCCCACTTTTCCCTTAATTTAAAAGTTGCAATTAATTTTAATCCACTTTGATTGCAAATAATAATATAAATGGGTCCCACATTCCACTATCACACACTTAAATTATTACATTCAAACTTTTCTTAAAACCCGCACCCAACTCAACTGGGACTCCTATTCATGGACGGAGGGAGTATCAAAGATTAGAGATGTTTAGTGCTCCTTTAAAATGGGACCATAAATGCAATTGGCAAACTACTAGTTTAGTTTTCAAGATAACGAAAGAAAAATAGAAATAGTATTTAGCAGTAGTTTTTATATTAAGGTGACATTTTTGTGCATCACCACCAAATAATTTCAATTTGGTCATCATTTGTTTTTTCTATGTGGTAATTTTCGACTTTCAGTCCGTACATCATCAATTTAATCGAAATTAAGATTTGTCGAACATTGATAAAACTGAAATTATATAATTTTAAACTCTTTTCTAAAACTAATAAAAAGTCGACGCAATTTTGTATGGATGGATAAGTAGGAGTAGTCTAAAATCTAAATCACCCCATACTTCTCTTTTTCACTGTTTGGGAAAAATAAATTAAAATCAATAACAGGACCAAAGTATACAAATTTTAATCTAATTTTAACTCTATCATGGATTAGTAGTGAGTGATTGCAGTAGTGAAACAAAGCGTAGCCTGCGCACCTCTTCTGCCTCGATCGCGATCATCCACTACTCCATCTCCGTTTGCCCGCCGCGCTCCAAATCACTAAGTAAGCCTTGCCTAATTGCTCGAAAATGTATGATTTTCAGCTTTGTTTTTCTCTGATTCCGTCGAGATATTATTCGATGAAGCTGTAGTTACAAACACAAGTTCTTCGTGAAAAATTGAACTTCTAATGACAAAAATAACATATTGAATTATATTCGGATTTCTAGAAACAATTTGATAACCGCTGAAGAGGACAATTGAATTTATAGACGCGAATACCAGTTTCCAGAGGTAAAACGTTGTCTCTGTATCCCTATGATCTTGTTTGGTAGCGTATGAGTTTGTTATGTTTAGATTGGCACGCCAGCTGCTCGACTAAATGCCCCTAAGAGTGAAAAAAAGTCACTTCTTCATACATTGGTATTTGGGGTCTGAGCTCTTCTTATAATTGCTATATATGGAATTTTTGCTCAGTTACATGGAGTATTGAAAGTTTGCTATACATATCTGCAGCCATGGAAGAAGACATGTCCAGTTCGCTTAGGCGGATGTCGATGAGAACTCGTAAGGTTGCTCCGAAAATGGCTGCAGCCCTTGCCAGCAGTGACAATCGGACCCAGGTCTATGTCGTTATAGTTTCCTGTTTGTTACTTCTTCAGTGTTTGTATATCATAGTAGAATCAATTTTGTTTGTATCCTTTTGGAGCGTGGCTTTGTTATTAAAAATCCAGTTCTGAAGAATAATGCTGCAGGCAATGCTTGCACGTCTTGAAGCTCTGGAAAATGATAATGCTGGATTCGAGACTGTGCAAGTTGATGATGATGACGAAGCCTCACTTGATGATGATGATCAAGGTCAAATGTTTAATAGTTTTTTCAGCATACAATTCTTACCCAAGCATTCATAAAACAAACACCTAAAGAAAGCCATTTTCTCTCGACTTACTATATCAAGAATCATGCTTATTGTCATTTCTGATAACTGCAAACTTTTAAGTGTCGATATATTGTTTGCTTTGGGTCAGTTTGCAGTCACTGTTTGTGCTCTCCCCCTTTGCATGGGTTCATTTTAGTTTGTAATGAAAAAAGATGAAGTAGGTATATCGGTTATGCATAAAAACATGTGGCAATGAAAACTGCCTAGTGAGTATTTTAAGAAAGTTCACAGTAAGCGCTGAGTTGTATAGTGGCCATGGAACATCCATTGGTGCTTCACTTTCTGATGAGTCATTTGTGCTCATATATGTATACATAATAACTCCTACTTGGATTGAGAAGCCAATTTTGCATGCTGGATAAGAATCTGTAACCTAAAGATCAACTTATCTTGCTGCACAGAGTGCCTAATGGACTGTGAATATAGATGTGTCATATTATACCTGAGAGTTAGCTAAGAATATACTTCTTTGTCTGATAAGGAGTAAATTGTTTATGTAACCAGAGTTGTTTACATGAAAAAAATTTCTGATTAACAATGGGTCTTGTCCTGATTCTAGTTACTTTACAATAGGCCATTTGACCACAATGCTATTTTTCTATCAAATTTTCTTTCAATGATGGACCCCTACCTTGCAAGAAGAGTCATAATTGTCTGATAGTAGTTTCAGCCCAGGACCCTGCTAGAGTAAGCTATGGTTGTATTATTCTGTAATAAACAACCATGGCCTTCAGTTGTTTCATCTGAAAAATTCAGCCAATTACTCATAACGTGAAACGTGGCATTATGCAGCATATCAGAAGAAGCAATCCAGAAGCACAAAACGGAAAACACGCCAAGCTAAAGCACTCGAAAATGCTAAGAAGGCACCAAGAACATTCATTGAGCTCTTGCAAGAGGTAAGGGCTAATGGCACTTAAATATTGTTTGCCTTCTGCTTCTACTCAGATTATCAGTTGCTGCAACTCCATATCAATCATCATAACCTAATTTAAATGGGTGTTGGGAATTAGGCCAACTTGGAATCGTTGCCTCCCCATGTACCCTCGTATCTGAGAGCAGCCGTGGGACCTCCAAGCTCCACCGCCCGTCGCCATTTCTGCACAGTATGTGGGTTTTCTGCTAACTATACGTGCCTCCAGTGTGGGATGCGGTTCTGCACGATTAAGTGCCAGAATATCCACAACGATACTCGTTGTTTGAAGTTTGTTGCTTGATTGGTGAAGGGCTTCACAAGGTTATTAGAGATGCTATTTCAACTATTAGTAAGAAACATTTCTCGTTTGCACTGTGTAAGAAAGTGTGGGGCAAATAGCACTCAATTCTAATGTTAGAATTGTGAAAGTTACGCATTATTGCGATTCCTTTGAGATATATTCGATTGTTTACATGTCAAATTCATGCTGCGCTTCCAACTCAACTTGGGCTACTGGAACGAATCGGTAACACAATTACATTTACAACTAAGGGATCATTTTCTTTACAAGTTGATAATTACACCAATTGCTATCATTAACGCTTCTTTCATTCGGATGTGATCAAATGTAAACCAACAAACTCTAAACTTTAATCCTAGCTATTAAATATAACAAATCTATGGTTATAAAGTTGCTTAATTTTAATGTTAACAAGAGCATGTACTGTATGTAACTCAAGTCTTTTGCAGTTTATACGTTCCTTAATTTTCTCCCACATTCCTAACTGAAATTATTCATATCATGGAAATAATCTTGACACCACTAAAATTGATTTGAAAGGAAAAAGTCATTAGTTGCCTAAAAGGAAAAATGAAATGTACATACTAGGAGTATAATAAAAGTCATTAGTTGCCTAAAAGGAAAAATAATTCAATCACAGATTCACAAACTAGTAGTACTACAGTAATTATTCATTTCAATTATTTTGAGGGGACTAAATTTATAATTTTGAAAGTGACTCAGCACGTGAAGTTAAAATATAGAAGGAAAATTGGTTGAGAGAGAGACAGAGAGATGAATACATCATTTGGGCAAAGTAGTGCGGTATTGTCAATTAAGAGAGGAGCAGTCGTACATATAAACTCGAGAACAGGAACACACCTCCACACCAAATCAAAATTCCCCTTTCTCTTGTCACTCTCCTTCTCTACTACTACTCCGCGCGCAGCAAGAGCCACTGCTTCAATGTCTCACCACAAACAGCTAGCCGCCGCCAAGAAAGCGGCATCTGTAGCTGCTCGTTTGTGCCAGGTCAATCTCCACATACCTTTCTTTCATTGCTGAATTATTGATATACTACCTACCTTGATTGATTATCGATGAATTTTAGTGTTTGTTTGTGATTACTGGTGATTATTGTGGGTAATAGGATGAGATGGGGTAAATTAGGATTGAACCTTACATTTGATAAACTGGTTGTTTGCATTGATTATATGTTTCCTGATATTTACACATTGATTAGTAACTGGTATTGATGCACAGCTATAATGAAGCTTGCACCTATGAGAGTTCTGATGTTAACATTACAACTGATATGTAACTAAGATGTGCTATTGTGTTTCCTTCAATAGAAGGTGCAAACGGCTTTGCTGCAATCCGATGTCCAATCGAAATCTGACAAAAGTCCTGTCACCGTGGCTGATTATGGTATGTTTTTGCAATTTCAATTGCTCTATCTTGGCTACTGCTCTTGCATTCTTCTAGGGTAATAATTTAGCTGTGTGATCACGCTATTGGTGCCCCTCCCTTTCACCTCCTTTATCATCTATATTTGCATTATACACATTGCATCTGAGTTTCTGCCTGTTTTTGGAGCTTAAGGAGCTTTCAAGTAATGTCTTATGTTCGTTCGTCAATTGCAGATGCAAGTCAATATCATTTTGCTGTTGCTGTCATGCATTAGTTAATGTTGGAATTTTACCTACCTTGACCTTATATTTCTGCAGGTTCACAGGCTATTGTTAGCTTAATTTTGGAGAAAGAGTTGACAGCTATTCCATTATCATTAGTAGCTGAAGAGGTAATCTCTGTTCTTCTGAGCCTGTCTAAGTTCCCCTCCCCTGCCATCGGGACCTTCCTCTTAATATGGCTTTGAGTATTCTAGGACTCTGGAGACCTTAGGAAAGAAGAATCTAGAGAAACACTGCATCGCATAACAGAGCTTGTCAATGATACATTTGCTAGTGATGGAACTATCAACATATCAACTGTCTCTGAGGAAGACGTGCTCAAAGCCATTGACACTGGAAAATCTGAAGGGGGGCCTCATGGTCAGCATTGGGTTCTGGATCCAATTGATGGCACTAAAGGGTAAGTATAAATGAAAAATCTAATAGCTGAGTTAATCCGTAGTTCTGTTATTCCTGGAGTAGGCTAATTTAGATGACACACCTATGTTGACATTCAAAAGCATGTCGGCGGTCTTAGAACATAGACTCCCTTAAGATTCTTTGGATCGGTGAGTAGAATTAAATTTTTAGGCGAAACACAGTAATGATTGGGACAAAAACTAGTGAAAGGTGTTGCATAGAGTGCTTAGAGATCATGCATATTTGCCCTTCCATCTCCTAACTAGCTGGATTAGTATTTACTGCTTTTTCCTGGTAATGCAGATTCGTAAGGGGCCAACAATATGCTATCGCATTAGCCTTATTAGATGAAGGAAAAGTTGTGCTGGGAGTTCTAGCATGTCCCAATCTACCATTATCATCTATTGCAAAAAGTGATTTCAGCAGTTCTGAAGATAAAGTTGGTTGTCTCTTTTTTGCCGAAGTTGGTGGTGGAACTTACATGCAAAGTTTAGATGGCTCCCCACCAACAAAGGTGAGCTTCTCTTTAACCCTGTCGATCAAAAACTTTATTCTGATGGATAAGTTCCCTATTGCTGTCAGGTGCATGTCAGTACTAATGAAAACCCAGAAGAAGCATCCTTCTTTGAATCTTATGAAGCTGCACATTCTTCCCACGACTTATCTAGCTTGATAGCATCGGTATTACTCTGTGGATTTCTCTATTGTACCTGCAATGTATTTCAAATCACCTAATTTGGTTTTTCGTTCACAGAAACTTGGTGTTAAAGCACCACCTGTTAGGATAGATAGCCAAGCAAAATATGGTGCTTTGTCTAGAGGAGATGGATCAATATATCTGCGGTTCCCTCGCAGAGGTTATGTTGAGAAGATATGGGATCATGCAGCTGGATACATAGTTGTTGCAGGTTGGTACATGTTTTTGAAACTGTGTTTAGAACCTGATCAGCTTATAGTTGCTAAGACTTGCTAAATCACATCTTTGCATCTTTTGTACTCCATAAAAGATTATTCTCTTGTATGCTCAAATTAATAAAACTATCTGCCTCCATCTCTGGCGAACCTCATAAAGTTTTGGCATGCACGAAACCTACTAACAAGCAGTCTGAATCATGTTGACTGGGAGAATATATTGTTGTGTAGTGGAACTAGGCATATGATTATTTTTTACATGATGATTTAGTGTTACTTCTTTTTGTGGAAATTTGTTAGTTGATACTTTAACTTGAAGAAAGTGCTTGTTAAATATTGTTTGGTCGTAAGATTGCTATAGCTATGCTTACTTGTCTTTGTTTGCCCAGTAAGAAGTGGGGAGAACACATTGAGTCCAACCCAAATGAGATCCATTGAAAGATGTGTGACGAAATGGTTTGAACTGTTATCTTGAACTTGTTTTGACACAGTGATGAATGTTTGATTTTGCAGAAGCTGGAGGTGTAGTCAATGATGCTGGTGGGAAACCTCTGGACTTCTCAAAGGGAAGATATCTTGATCTGGACACAGGAATAGTTGTTACGAACCAAAAATTGATGCCGGCTCTCTTGAAGGCTGTCCAGGAGTCCATCAGTGAGAAAGCCTCGTCCCTGTGATTCACAGACTCGACATCTATAGAGTTGAGCTCAATAAATGTAGCAGCAGGAAGATATGTTTTCTTCCTTAATCCAGTGAGAGAAAATCTAGAACAGGCCACTAACATGGTGTTATACATTCTTTAATTTGTGCATGCACTAAAATCTAAAAATTTCATTTTTATTTATTTTCATGAGTCTGTCATCTCATTTTCATATAATTTGCAATTATCAATATTTATATATTCTAAGAAGTTTATATTTTTTAATTTATTTTATTTTAAGAGGGATACTTCGTTGTTTTCATGGAGCATTAGTCTAGTTGAATATACATGTAACTGTGGAATGTTTATGTTTTTGTAAATAGGTGTGCAAAATAAATGTAGAGTAAAGGAAATGCGTTCAAAAGAAGGGTTGAAAATTTGAAATAAGTTCTCCCTTAAATAATTACAATTTTAATTCATTTCAATACTTTTCGAGGAAATATTGCTTGAATTCAAATCGTGGGAATGTAGAGTTGTAATAGAGTTCCATTAGCAATAAGGGAATAAGTAGATCCACAAACGCAGGAGGCGCTAATGCTTGAAGATTACTACCTATAACTTAAAATGAGGATAGTCCCTTTGATGCCTTTGAACAGTTTGTCGAAGCGACTTCTCTTGATCGCTGAGGTTGGAAGGCAGAAAATCATATACGTCTGTGAAAATTTCTCCTAGACCCGGTTTCTCCATCTTCTCTGCAATTTGAATTGCATTCAGCACCTGAAACATTTAACCACAAAACTAAGCTGAATATGTGAATCACTATAGAGCATCAAACTAAGCTTTGTCTTCCATAACGACAGAGGCTGCTCTACTCGTTGGAATCTTGCTCGACCAAATCTTACCTCCTGACGAGCCCTGTCCCTGAGTTCTGTGTCCGACTCACAACTCCACCAGCCTTGTATCTCAAGCCATTTCCTAAATCTAGCAACGGGATCTTGAACTGCTCTCCACCATTCTATCTCTTCAATCGGGCGATATTTGGAGGAATCGTCCGATGTAGAGTGGTGTCCTGCTCGGTACGTGAGGGCCTGCAGATAAACAGCCAACTCAACCCCAAACAACCAAAACAGGAAAAGAAAACAAAAAAAAAGTTACAGTTTATAATCAAGTATATTGAAACCTCAATCAGCACAGGTCTAGATTCAGAAATTGCCATTTTACGGGCCATATGAACCGCGCTGAACACAGCTAGGGCATCATTACCGTCTACACGAATGCTACGGATTCCATAAGCTTGACCTCTAACAACAACGCCATCACCTGCCAAAGAATTGAAGATTTCATTTTTCCGAGATTAAAAGTGAAGAGTGACAAAAATTCTTGATTAATTTGTATATCCGTCAGCTATTTATCGATGCATACTTCGAAACTGATCACTAACAGGGGTGCTGATTGCCCATCCATTGTTTCGGCAAAAAAGAATAACAGGTGCCTCCAAAACAGCTGCAAAATTCATTGCAGCATGAAAATCCCCCTAAAGATTATCAACAAAACAACCAATAACACAATTCAGAAAACCATTTCGTTATTTCATTTCAAAGCCTTATTTAGTTTCGGCTAATCTCTATGGCATGAAGAGACGTGAGTGTATATTTACCGTGCTAGTGCCTCCATCTCCGAAATAAGTGATTGTACATGCGTCTCTACCTTCCATCTTTAACGAATAAGCAGCACCAACGGCATGGGGAATTTGAGTACTACAACATATTTACCACGCTGATCCATAAGCTGAACAAAGATAACAATGTCATAAACATCGACATTAGACAGGATATTATGTCTTACGCAACTGTTGAAGCCACTGTGAAATAATTGTGCTTCTTGGATCCATAATGTGCCGGCATCTGCCTCCCTTTACAATTGTCGCCTACATTTCCAAAACATTGGTTTGCAAGGTCTTGAAGCCCGAATCCCCTCCACAGTAAAACTCCGGCCTCCCTGTACTGCACAGGCAGTAACATCCTCATATTGCACGTATAAACAGCAGCAAAAATACAAATATTCGAGAATTAAAAGCTCTCTCTCTCCACACACACTCACACATACATGATTTGGGGAAAACGATGACATAAAATTGTATCACTTGGGACTACTTTTAACCTGAGGGAAGACGAAATCATCCATGCTGAGTGCAGCTGCGGACGCAATGTTTATGGCTTCTTCTCCCGCTGCTGTAACATAGAACGATATCCTCCCTTGTCTTTGCGCTTCATAGAAGATGGTATCGACAGTTTGAAGCATAACCATCTCTTTATACATCTTCACAGCAATGTCCTTGTCTATCTGATCACATTAACAATCATAAAAAATACTTCACGTTCACGGATGCATCTTTTAGCAATGAGGTTACAAATCTAGAGCCGAATTTGACATAATCAGACAGTAGACCTCTACAAAATCGCTGGTTAGCAGGTGTCCACTTTCGTCAAGAACTCGGTAGCAATGAATCCTTTCTTCGGGAAGATCTGATATGAATTTCAGCTCAGGGGTGAACTTAACCATTCCTCCAGGGAAATTCAGTGCCTAGTATTTTTTTTCAGAGAATGAAACTTTATCAATACATATAAGCAGTGAATCACTCCATATACAAGTGACACAAGCATTTAACAACCCCAAATTAAAGAAAAGTAAAATTGACCTCAACAGTCAATATCTCCAGAAATAAATAATTATGAAGTTTTAAATGTAATGACCTACTACATCATAACTAAGCATCATATTCATATTCATATTCGATTCTTCTTCAGTCAAATCATATGCTACTACTACTAATTACATGAATATTCAAACTTTTCAAGAAAATCCCTAATCACATGTCTTCATTCAAAACATTTAAGAAAAGTGAAACAATTGGCATATCATCCATGAAGAATTAATTGAATATACAAATAGTATTATAAGTAAAAACCTGAGAATCGGCAGTGTTGGTGATAGAAGCCAAGTTCTCAGCTTTAACAGACCCAAAACGACGAGAGGCGAAAAGGGAGGGAGCTGCATATGGGGGTTGAGGTGAAAGTGGAGGATTTTGGGAGAAACAAGAAGCGATTGAGGTGAGGCTAATCATCCCCAAAGAACATATTTTTTGTTTGAAATGGGGCAATAGTTTGCCAGATTTTGATAGGTAGAGGGCCATTGAAGCGAGACTTGAAGGTGATTTCAAGGGAGGAGAGAGCAAGATAAATACGCTTAAATTGTTGATGAACTTTGATTTTTTGTAGTTGAACTCCAAAGACTAAAAGACTATTTGTAAATTTAAATTTGTATTGACTATTGAGTGAAGTAGATTTGCTTGCCACGTGAGATTCATGTTAATTAGATTTAATTACTCATTCAAATTGCTGTTACTATTGCATATGTTGATCTAGTGACATGTAATTATTCTTCAAAAGAAACAATTATTGAACAGATTGTATTTTATTTTAATTTCAACATATGATCCAATTTGAACTATTTGAACTGTTGAAATCGTTTGAAATCAGTACATTAATAGTAGTAGTATGAAATTTACAACTCTTAATTAATGACTAGTGACACATCATAAGACAAAAACGTTTGGAATATAAGTTGATTTGAAACTCGTCGTAATCGTATTTCATGACATATTGATATTGATTGCCTGTCAAAAACTAAAGACGTGGCACTCTTTCACTGGGTGCCATTTAATTATACTATATAGAGTATATATAATTTATAAATATTAATATTACTACTAAACTAATATACGTGTTAATATCCCTCGTTTTCTCATGAGTTTCTATATACGTGTTAATTTTTCACACTTGGTTATGAAGTGTATAAATTAACAAAAAAAATATTTAGAGATTTTTCAAAATAAAATATTTACTACTCCTACTAAACTAATTTAGGTCTGTTGATGTCACTAACGGAGTTAAAATTGGATAAAGATTGTATCGTGCACCGTTGCACGTGGAATAGAGATAATAAAGGGTACTTATTTTATTTGAGGATTAGATCGATCTTATCTACCAAAAAAGGGTAAAAAATCAGGCATATGACCATTGCGTTGTCTACTCGTGTGCTCTTTTAAATAAATCAGTTTTTCTATCTTGTGCTATATTTGTGAACTTGTACTACATATTTTAAGGTGTGGACCTTTTACAATTTATGGATAACATGGGCTGATCTAGCATATTGCCTCCATCCAATTGCCCCACATATTGATATATATATATATATAAATAATTAATAGAAAAGGGGCAAGTCTATACTTTTTCAGCCTCTCAACAAAAATAACAATCAAGTACTATAAAACATTAGTAGCCAACCCATAATAAGGCTACGATATAGTAATTTCTAACACATGTGGGTAGTGTTCAAAGAATAATCAAATTTTAGTATTAATTAAAAAATCAAACATGGAGATCATATTAAAATACCAATTAGGTAATTTTAGATCTATTTAGAAGTTAGTAACACATGATGTAGCATCGAGTCCCAGCAACGCCTAGGCCCGAGTAAGCAAAAGTTTGAGGTCCAAATATCAACTTTTTCGTTATTTATATTGATCACTATTTTTTTTTATGGAGTAGATTATTTATTCTAGCACTGATATTTTCCCTTAAGCATTCGTGTGGCCCAGCAATGCTTAGGCCCGAGTGAGCATAAGTTTGTGTTTGAGGTCCAAATATCAAATACCAAATTGTCATTTTGTACGGCTAAGCCCAAATAAAATTTGGAGCTAATTAAGTATGGTGGTTTTATTCTATATTTAAGTTAAGCCTGAGCTAAACAAGTATAAATCTCAATCCATTTTATAATGGTGCACTAATCACTAGTGTCGGTGAGCACTGTGAGTCTGTGACACGCCAATCAGTTTTAGCCCCGAGAAGAAATGTACTAATAAAAAACGATTTTTTTTGTAGTGTAAGTTATTAATCATATAGTAAGTACTATATATAATAACATTATCAATAAATAAAACATACTTCCGATGTATTGATATCTTATTTTTGGAAATGGAGGTATTTTTTTTATGACAACAAGTAATTTGTTAGCACCGAGCATGAAGGTAGACCCAAAATTGGTCTCTACCGAACCCTTGATCCACAACCCCGAAACCACCATTGGTGCTCCCGTCATTGAGAAAGAGGAAGACAGACACGCGTGTGCACGTAGAAGAGAGAGATACATAGAGAGAGCAGGAGAGTTTTCCCATATATGCATCAAAACTCCTTATATAGTCCACCTAAGAACCAAATTCTATACTGCAGGGTTTAAATCAAACCTTTTTCAGAACTAATTAGGAGTTTCTAATGTAAAAATTGTGAGTTGGAGAAAACTAATGGAAAAACTAAAAATTAGGGACACGAATCTAACAAGAAGCTACAAATATGCACAATCTCAAACTCACAAATAGTGTTTCTTTTACATATGTGTAGTATTTTACATGTATTGGAGCACCTTAATTTCTCTATTTACATGATCATATAAAGTAGCAAGCTTTGATTATAAGTGTAAGAAGATTAGTCATAACATAACATAACATAACACAACACACACGTATGTATATTTATCTGTATATGGTCAATTAATATAGCTAATTAAGTAGGAAAAGTGATGTCATCATCTTGATCATCCCCATCCATGGAGAAGAACACTTCGTCAAGATAGGAGAGCTCCACTCCCTCATCATCATCATTGCTAATCTTCTCCTCACAATCAAACACCTTTCCTTCACGAACTCTACATACCACCCACTCTTTAAAACCCTATACATATAACAATTTAAGTAGGTTCAAGTTAATATACTACAAAATAAATAATTATTTAATCAATTAATTAATTCTTACTCGTAGTTGATTTTGGGAAGTAGTAGAGTAGTTGTTGAGGAGGTGGTATTCCTCCATGATCCAATCACTATGAACTCCATCTACACAAAAAACAAGATAATTCTTGATGCCAACTTCATCTCCTTTGCTAGTGAAGATAGGTTCACTCAATCCAATATCCTTCCAAAACCCTTTTTCCGTAGCTCGATTTTGCTTCAACCCACTAAAGAAATACCACTCATTTTTACTCCAAAAAGCCTTCCCTAAATCAAGTCCAAATTCCAAACAAATAAGGACAAAAAAAGAGAGAAAATATATAAACAAGGAAGAAAAAGAGTATGATTTTACCATGAAGCCCCCAAGGGTGAGCTGAGTAGATATCAAGATCAGGGATGATATTAGGGTAGCATGGTAAATTCGCAGCTCTTCGATATAGGAAGCTAACGATCAACTCTTCATCGGTTGGATCGAACTCAAACCCTGGTGGTAGAACCATTTTCTCTTCTCCCATAACACTCCAAACCAATTAATCACAAAAAAAAAAAAAAAAAATCTTTTTTTTTTCCACAAAAAAAGTTCAAGAAGAAGAAATAGAAGTGTTTGTTTTATGCGTGAAAGAAAGAGGGAAAGAGAGGGAGTGGGATACTTATAATTAAGGAGAAAAAAAGAGATGAATAAAGGAGGGATAAGCATGATTGAAATAGGGCAACATAGGTTATAATCTGAGAATTCAAAAAATACTGCTATAAAGAAAGATTGCCTTCAACTATTGTGCTTTTTTGGTTATATTTGGGATTAGTGGACATGTTTTATCTCTAAAGCAACATCTCTGACATAAACCTATTGCAAGAAAAAGTAAAAACAAATATGATAATTAAACAACTTATCTGAATTAGAACAGTAAAATTGATAATGCATAGAGTTTAAATTAGATGGATAGCAGCTGAATTATAGGTGAAGGGATTTGATGGTGAAGTCAATTAAGTAACAGGTGGAAAGCGAAATTGCTTAAAGGGTTATATTTTTTTGATTGAGACTTAAATTTTATCACAGTTTTGATATATTGCAATTGGAATTGGAGGAATGGAAAAGTGCAACTGCTAAGGTTATCCCCTCAGAACTTTTTTTGATAGATAGACTGACAGTTGTTGGAGAATAAAGAAAAGTCAGTTCATGCACTAACTGAAGTTTCTTGAAGCCATTTGGTCCTAATGGTACAAAAAAAGAATTGGGATAAAATTTTCTAGTTTGGAAACATTGTTTATTAGAAAATCAAATCCATCGTTAGATACGGGGGTCGTAGAACTCTATTACATTCAACCTCGCCGATCTCATGATAGATCTGCCCCTCCCCAAGTGCAACACCTACATAACCCACTTCTGTCTCTAATCCCATGACAAATTCGCGAGTTAAGATCTCTTAAATGCTCAAATACGATAGCTTTGATGTTATTGGTGTTTGCATTGGATTTGATTTATATAAGGAATTGTTAGTATACTTAGTTGGAATATTTGTGTTTTAATAGTGGGGTTGCATCTGTCACGTCCATGATCCTCTTTTCATCAGGACACAGGTCAATACCATCTTCGACATCATCCCTTCATTTTTTGGTGGTCCCTAGGTGTGATCTCAAGCCTCTTGGGCGTCGACGGAAATTTTGGATTAGGCCTGATGCAAATGCGAAAAAAAGTTTCTTCAATCAACGATCACAAGATATTGTTTCCGAGATAATCAAATGCATTCTTACCTCTCACAATTTTATTTATGTAAACTGGAGTTGAATGAGACTTATATTCATTGTTATATTTAATATTATTGTTAATAAGGAAATTGATTCTATATTGATCCAGAAAAATATTTAGCAACCAGAAAAATATTTTGCAAGATTGGATGTAACTGAAAATTGTGACATATGTGATTTGAAATCAACTAAATTGATTTAATCGACATCCTTAGTTGTTTGGCACGAGTAATATACTATTGAATTATTGACAATGAGACATTTTCTTGTACGATATTTGCTTTATTCTAAAGACATTACACAATTCTCTATCTCATGCTAATCTTTTCTTATAAGATGTGAATTTAATTAGCTAATAATGTGACTAGCTAGAAACTTCTTATATTAGTACTACGTTTTCTTTTCATGTAGTAAGTTATTTTAAAGAAGCAACATTTTTACTTTAGATTCTTTTTTGTGGCACAGTGAAAATCACACACGTGTACATAGATTAGTAGTTAGTACTGCTGGGAAAAGAGAAGAAAAGCAAAAAAAAAAAAAAAGATGCCGAGGTTTTTAATCAAGTGCTATTAGGATTATTTGACAGAGTTCAATTAAAACTAAAATAAAAATTATTGACCAGATTGCAAAAGTTTATGAATAAATATTGTTTGGTGACGAAGAAGTATATATTGTAATATTATTTGTTTATTTTTTGGGAATAATTTACTATAAAAGGAGAGTGAATATCCTGATATAGGAGTGAAATGATCAAAATGAAGAGAAGTTTGAAAAGCAAAGGAATTTCATGATTGAGAAAAGTGAATTGTGGCATGGAAAGGAGGAAAAGTTGGCATCATGTTTGTTGTAATTGCTTTAATTTAGCGGAGATTTGTACTATATAAATAAGAATAGTGGACATGCAGCCTTGCTACTTGTCGTTGCATGCCACGTTGAAGAAAATGTCACACTTGGAGCCTCAAGTTTTAAATGTCTAAATATTTGGAATTTATATAAAAGTAGCTGCAGATCATGAGATAACACATGCACCAAGGGAAACGTTCCATAAATATAAGCATGAATGAATGCTACCTAGCCAAATTTTCATTTTATTTGGTAGAATAGAATGTCTGCGAAGCTCTATGTCATAATGACATTGTCGTCCATTCAGGGATGCATGAGTAATCTGAAACATTCGCTTCGACCTAAAACTGGGTCAGCGGTTCTGATTTTGATCCGGAATAGTTATTAACAAAAAAAACGTAGAAAATCGAGAAAATTTGAACATAAAAAAAAATTGACGGTTTTGAACCAGCGTTTCTTCACCGGGCCGGCCTGGTTCAGAAAAGAAAAAGAAAAAGAAAAAGAAAAGGACATTGTGATTTGTGATATTGTAGGGAATAAATTGATGATCTAAAGTGCTTACACATGGCATTATCTTACTTTCTTGAACTGGAAAAGGAGGGAAAAAGGAAGGGTAAAATTTATAATAAATGGAATATATATTTGATGTGCTAGCTTTTATCCAACACGAATAGTATGAGAGCAGATGTTTGACCTAACAAATTAGTTAAATAGAATAAAACAAATATAAATAGAGTTTGAGGTGAAATGGCTCCGCATGCTATCGAAAATGAAAGCAACAAGAGACATGAAACATAGCATCAATATATAGAGATGCTGGTATTGCTATGCAAAACCCAAAAAATATTTGGATTTTTCATCCACTAACTTATCGAAACGTTACACGATAGAACAACATAACTTAGCAACTCAATTAATTAATAGACAATGACAACTGCTTTTTTTTCTTTTCTCTCTTCTATTAGTTTAGGGTTTTACTGTTAAACTACTATAGAACAAACCAACTCATTAATTAATTATATTTATGTTATGATGATAATATTGGGCCCTTGACCTAATTAAGTGTGGGCGGCGTCTCAAGTGAATCGAGACAATTCATCATATATGAGATTTAAAAAATTGATATTTAAAAGAATATATTAGAGAGGGTATTACTCAACTAAATTGATACGGCCCGAAAACAAATACTCAACTCAACTACCTTGAGGCGAATGGAGTATTATTCATGCACATTCGCTAATTTTCATTTTGTTTAAGCTTAACTGATTTGTAATCTTGATCGCACAATAAATTACTTTTTCCTATTGACAAACATATAGAGTAAGTCACTAAAACAAATAGGTCCGTCACTATTTAAGAATACTGTATGTCTGATTTTTTTCACATGATTATGATTTTGATTATTTAGATTTAATAAAAGTGTTATAAATATGCAGGTCGAATCCTTGATCAATAACTTCATTGCCTATGTATAGAAGTGAGCAACTTACTCTGATATACTGTATATGGAGTTGAATATTTACTGATGTGACTAGATGTTAAAGTGACAATAACATGTGACTTGTGTGATTTGTCTATTGATAATCATAAACAAGGATAATTAATGTCAATATCATGGTATATAAGGAGAACTATTTGAACTACATTAATAAGGGAAGGGCATCTTTGTGTCATGCTGATTTCATATTACGTAGCACAGTAAGAAAAATATTTTTAACTTTCTTAAAACAAAAGAATCCTTTTAATCTATGCAATCTAAGGTAATTGGCTAATTATAAAAAAAAATCCAACTCTATCGATGTGTAAATTTTCCTCAAATGATCACAAAAGATATTTAAGATTAAATGTATCCTGAAATTCTTGTGATCCAAACACAACATTAGTATTTTTACTTATTGCTTCTCATATTCAACTATACAAGTAGAACTAATTATGATTTATGATAACAAAAATTAAAAATATCAACAGACCAAATTCAGCAGCGTTTTCAGAGAGAGTGGATGTGCTTAACTCTCTGAATAGCTTCCTTCACCTTTCTAGACGGTTCTTCGTATAAGAATGCAGGGTTATCGAACTCTGCAGCCAGGCTAGGCTCCCCGAGAAATGCACGAAATGAGTCTGCAACAGAATTCGAAAGAGAAGAGAGGTTGTAACCTCCTTCCAGGAAGAAGACACATCGGCCACCACACAAATCTCTCGCGAGTTGCTGAATGCTTGAAGCTAGCATGTAATATGTGGCGGTCGTGAACTGCAGGTTCGCTAGTGGGTCCAACACATGCGCATCGTATCTGGATACGTTCATTGGCAGATATGAGAACAAAATTACCGTTTAACAATGAGGCGTCATGTTCCATGTTGGAAGGGAAAGAAACTTCTTAGTTGCATGAGAACTTACCCTGCTGAAACGAGGATTATATCGGGCTTGAACCTCTGAGCACATGGTGCGATGACTTCATCAAAGACATCTCTTATGGCTCTGTCGCCTGATCCTCCTGGCAAAGGCAGATTGAGGGTCGCTCCTTCACCATCCCCTCTACCGATCTGATTTATCCTGCCAGTTCCAGGGTAGCTCCCATCCTACGTTGAGGTCAAAACACAAGGCATTGAAGCACGAAGAATGTCATCGTATCAATATAAAATGGGCTTACCTGGTGAGTGGAGAGGAAATATATATCAGGATCATCATAGAAGGCATCATTGGTTCCATTCCCATGGTGCACATCAAAATCAATTATGAACACCCGCTTCAATCCATGGGCGCGTTGAGCATAGCGAGCGGCAATAGCCACATTACCAAAGACACAAAATCCCATGGGTCCTGTTGGAACGGCATGATGGCCGGGTGGTCGTACTAAAGCAAAACCAACTGGAGGATCTTTCCTAATCTTAGATGCTGCTACCTATATTATCAGTTCTAGGATTGGTCAAGTTCGAATGGGTGAACGTATACATACCATCAACTGAGAAAGCAAAACATTAGAAAATTTTAACAAGAAGGTTAATCATTAAGTGACTAACGTCTTAGAATGAGACATCACCACTGCATCCACCAATGAAATTCCTGCTCCAGCTGCCAACAGCGACTCCTGGAAGGTCTATAAACATAAAATCCCAAAAACCAAAAGAAACTAGTTAATACAGTATATTGATAAAATGTACATATACAGTACCAAATAATCAAGACCCAACACAGCTCCACAGTGCCAAGAACCAAAAGGAAAACAAATAAACGGAAAACACAAGCGAAGCAGATGAGTGGCATGGCTATTCTACCTTATTATATTAGAATGTCTTTCTAAAGGGAAATGGAATGTCATCTAAAATACTCCATTAGTTAACAAAAGCTGGAACGTAATAAAAGTCAAGTGTTTCCAATAGTGTTCCTCACCGTGGAAGTAGCATAAGTAGGCCCAGAGCCTTCTATCAGAATTAAGCCTTGCTCCGAAGCCTGGTCCATTGCCTATAGAGCATAAGCAAGTTGCAGATGAGCACAAAATGAAAAACACGTGATCTTGTGGAACATGTCTAATAAAATGGTACTCCTACTCCATCTGTTCTTCAAACACTGTCCGTTTCTTTTTGACACGGGTTTTAATAAATGTTAGACAATTGCATAGGTGTTATGTAAGGGCTTGGTTTTTATGTAAATAAGTTTATATGGTAAGGAGAAAATAAACCGAAACTGGAATGGGCAATGTTTTACGGCACAAACTAAAATTGCAAAATGGGCAGGGGTTTGAGGGACTGAGGGAGTTTTATTTTCGAAAAAGAAAAGAGCTGAAGTCCAGCCTAAGTGAATCCACTCGAGCAATTTTGATAAGCCTCATGCTAGATTTATCAGCAATTAAGGATGCAACTGCAAACAGGAAAAAACTGAACTGAGTTAATACTTTTATCACTCAGTTTTTAACTTTTACATTTTATTTTATTTTTAAGCCAAACTAGTCCCAGATCAATGATTAATTTAAGGCAATTAAAGAAATAAAATGTATGAGCAAATGTCGAAATACTGAATTGGAACTGGAAGAAGCATCGACTACAGGGTTAAAAAGAAAAGGTTATTAGAAGAGTTAGCAAAACAATGTGATTTATGTGATACAGATATTCACATTAATGTAAAAAGCCAACTTAGGGCTATTGATGATTACAAATGTGTATTGTGTCAGTGTAATATACCTTTTCAAGTCCTGATACATAAGCTCCTTCATGGACCCTAGCTATATCTTCAACTTTAGCAGGTTTGAATTTTTCGAGTTTGATGATCTCCATGCCCCGGAACTGGACCATACGATAAGATATGGACAAGAGAGTATGATGTTATTTTGTGAAGAGTAGCACTACAAATTTAAAGAAACTCTTTGCAATAAGACAAGTATATTTTGTCAGTCAAGCCTTCCCAGTTTATTATGTTGATTGTGACATAGATCAACCCCCACTATAGAACAAGTCAAACACCAACAAGATGCTTGCATACAGTTTGTCATGACCTCTCAAGGAAGCACCTTAATGTTTGCTGCAGCACCACCATTCTATGTTTGGGTACATGGAGCACTAGAGCAAATCCAATAGCAAAATATTGGTTCGACAGTGATTATATTACAGCAGATTCATGGGTCTGATCAATAAAGTAATTACAACACATTTATTATCAAATACTCAGTTGCAGCCTTTACGTGTAAAGTATATTAATTAAGATGATTTTGGATACTCTCAACAAGATCATATAGAACTTGGATACTCTCAACAAGATCATGTAGACCTTGATTTATTATAAAACAGATTTTGAGAATCAAATCAAGCTATCTCACAAATCACAATGGCCACAATTAACTGATTGCATTATCAGTCATGCCTCCTTACCTCTGTAGTCAGCTTCATCTTTTCAAGAGCATCGGTGATTGCAGGAACTCTAGAATTACATTCAGGGTGTGCCTCCTGACAGAATTGATAAGAAGACAGGATCAACTGAAAAGGTCTCGCATTTGAGTAAGATACTAGAAATCTAAAAACAATTTCAATATAGAAGTATAAAAAGGTAATACAAAAACTGCTAATTTTGGTCAAGGAATCTGGATAAATTTGTCAGTAGGAAAGAAGCCGTATGCTCAACAAAGCACCAGTTGAACTGGTCAGAGAGCTAACAGAAAGTACCAGAAGGAAGATTTTAGTATACGACTAGGACACTAAGTCATGTCAATATATACTTCTTCTAGCATGTTTTTACTTCTAAGGTTTGACATTTAAAAGTTAGCCAAACCAGGACTTAGAGTTTGCTAAAAATTATTTCAAAGTATTTTAGAATTGCAAATGCAAGTGAGAAGACTTCAACTCACGTACATAAGATTTGTCAGTGATTGGCAAATGATAAACCAATGGCAACATCTAAACAGCCTAACAGAAATGCAAACTTCTCTATTTCATTCTCCACATATAATAAATAGCATAAACCATATAAACAAGTGCAGTGACAACATCCACCACCCGTATGCCCAACACCCTAAAATAAAATATAAGATCCAGACCTAAAAAGGTGACAGATCATAAGATAACTTAAACGGTATCCAAACGGCTAATAAAAAAGTTTTGTAAAAAGGCTCGTGTCTCAAATAGAACTCCTCCATGCAAAAAAAAAAAACACGGTCTACATACCTTGTTATGGCCCATGGCAGCAGCGACAGAGTATATGACTTTGCCATTGAGCAGCTCTGTTTCAGAAGGTAAAAAATGATTGATTTGTGGATTACTAGAACAACAAACATAACTCCTTTTCGTTCGTTGGGAATATGCTCGTATAGGCTTCACATTTTTCTCCACATATCCATTCCCATAGATGTAATGCTTCCTCAACCAACACACACGAGACATAATCGGACAGAAAACATTTCCTGCCAGGATGAATATGACACAAAGCATCATGAAAAATACATAAACAGGTTTCAAATATAAGGAACCTGAAAAGACTTGCTCAAATATCATGTTTCACATAAGGATAAAGGATCAAATAACCATAAAAGTCTATAATGATCATGAAATTTGAAGAAATTGGCCACTCACCCCTTAAAAGACCAGGTTATCCAAACTTATGCAGCGGAGACATAATCATTTCCAAGTCGATGTAGGACAGGAACCACACACCAACACTTACTACTATTAAAAGTTAAAACAAAACTCAGTGCTTGCACCATTACTGCTTCGTCAATCTAAAATCCAAAATTTCTTATCCTTCTTCCTTTTTCCATCAAATTTTCTAGAACTTTCTTCGAAACTAAACTTCTTATAACATAATAACACAGTGATTCTTAGTCTGGTCTTGCGAATTTCCACGCACCTCACAATCGTGAGGACTAACATCATTATCTTTGTAATCTATGTAAATGTTAGTAATCCAAAAAAATTAAACTCGGTTGAAACTGAAAATAATCCACACAGCTCAACTCAAACTCAGAGAATCAGAATTGAAATTATGAAAATTGGATGGAAAGCGAGATTACCGATAGAGAATGGAGGGTTCAAGGCGCGGAGCTCCATTTGCTGCCACAGACACCAACGATATTTTAAATCAGAAGAGGAAAACCTATATCTCTGTTTTTTAAATGGGTTAATAAATAAAAAAAAATACTACTAATTTTGGTGATGCAATTTTTCTTTGACATCAACAATACATTCGTTACGCATAGGAAGATAGATTCACAGATTTACTTACTACTCCTATTTTTCTCCGAAACACAAGTAAAATGTTATTTTTACTTACATTTATTTAGAATAATTACCTATTAAGTATTAAATTGCTAAAATGGAAAAATTGGTAAATATTATTTATAAATTAAAATTTTAAAAATATAATTCATATAACTTGATCAAATTAATAAAATCATTTAAAATTGAAAAATATTCAATATTAATTGTTTCTACTTTTTATTCTATAATTTTTACTTATATTGTACGTAGCTCAAAAATTATTATTATTATTACAAGACATAAAATTAGATTTAGATTTTCATCTAACTATATGGCTCACTACAATTTGTCCCTTGCTTAAAAGAAGATAAAGATAAAATTACGGTACGTATTGTCTATTCAAATTTAAAAAAAATTGTCATAACCTCCTAAAACAAACTAATAATTTACTAGTAGGTTTTTGACTTATCTTTTGCAAACAGATAGTACTATATATTTCGAAATTAAATTTAAGAAGAAAACAGGAATAGGTTGAATTGAAAGGCAAATTTGGCTAGAAGTAGATATTTTTATTCATATGATCAGAGTGTTACGCATATGGCCAATTTCAACACCTTTTATTTGCACACTTTTTTACTAGTAGTAGTATAATTTTTTCATTTGGTGTGTCTTGGCCTCTTTGGTGCTCTGTTTTATGTATTCTTGATTAATCTTGATGGGTAAGCGGTAAGAGCCAAGAGGCCCAAAATTCAAAACATAATGAGGGAAGACAATATTTTTATCACGAAAAGAAAATGAGGTAAAATAGAATTGAACATATGAGTCAAACAATTATTTCTTCAACTAATCTCTTCTTATTTTACCATAATAACCTTCTGTATTTTATTTTTATATCATAAATCGAACCCAAATACTTACCTTTCGAAAAATCATCTGCCTTATAATAATAAAAAATGAAAATGTAATAAAGAAATGTTCACGGGTTTGATTCTGCATATAGAAGGATAGACAGATATGTGTAGAGCTTTTCATATTGAAGAATGCTACTACAATCGGGGACCCCTAGTTTTTGAGTCAAATTGTTTACAAAAGGAAATACATTCACGGGTATCACAAAAGGACATAACAATCTACAATTAAATTAAAATTCCCTTGTCCCCTTCCTTCATTTTTCTTGTGGTCACTGATTTATGAAGCTTAGTTTATAAATCTAAACGGCATCATTGCAATTTATTTTATCCACGCCACTATCCGTACGTACAAGAAACATCTTTCCAATAGTACAAGAAAACATTTTTCTCTTTTATTCTCGTCCACAAAAGTACATTTCACTTTCGAATTGTACATGAGAGCCACACATTTGATTTTGGTATAGATTTTTACTTGTTGCAACTTTTTTTTTGTATGAGGTCCAACGCGGAGTAATCAATATTTCATTTTTTTTACAATTGTAGTCTAATGACCTTAGCACTTTGATTTCTTGAATTCAGGTCATTTTTGCTAATTACCACACAGAATAATAAACAAATTGGCTTAATTTGATGATCAAATCCATGTACGTTTTTAGGGTTTGAGCTTTATCTATCTATTAGGTGCAATAGTAGAGAAAATATGAGAAACGATCCAGACTTCCAGAATGAGATAAAAATGTGAACATTGTCCTTGAGTATAGTATACTTTTATTCTTTACTATCACATAAAAAAAAACAGAAGGAGGCATATCAAATTAGAAGAATGCAAGTAAATACTAGTAGTACATTGACCCTCAAAAAGCAAGTAAATTAATGTAGTAACAAATAACAACATAGACCCTTGATTTAACAATGCAACAGATAATTACAAAAGCTCCTCTGCGCATAAGCTCTTCCATAACTTTAATTACTAGTTCAGAACTGTCATTTTATATACCAAGAGAGTGTAGAGTATAGTATCAATCACAAGACACCCTTTGCTAATACTCTACTCTCAATTCAAACACTCCCTTTGCAAAATGACAAACAACTAAGGTGGCATCACAAGTGTAAAAAATGCACGTGAACCATGAAAACAAACACACCACACCACACCCCATCAAATAATTGAAAATCCAACTCCAAGTTGTAGTGTTTGTGATCACAAACATAAACACACATTTCCATTCTCAATGAGAGGCTGCGAGATTCAAGCACTCGGCATCAACTACACTGTCCTAACCCACACCATCCTCAAAGATGTCAACCTCACCGCCAACCCCTCCGAAATCCTCGCCATCGTCGGCCCCAGCGGCGCCGGAAAGTCCTCCTTGCTCGAGATCCTCGCCGGCAAACTCACCCCTCAAACCGCCTCCATATTCATCAACAACAAACCTATCAACAAGCCGCATTTCAAAAAAATGTCCGGCTACGTCACGCAGCGCGACACCCTATTCCCCCTCCTCACCGTGGAGGAGACGCTCCGCTTCGGGGCGAGCCTCCGCCTCCGCCTCGCGGAGGCGGACCTCGCTGCTAAAGTGAAGTCTCTCCTCCACGAGCTCGGGCTCACGCACGTCGCTGGCGCCAGAGTCGGCGACGACAGAGTCCGAGGCATCTCCGGAGGAGAGCGGAGGCGCGTGTCGATCGGGCTGGAGGTGATCCACGATCCGAAGGTGGTGATCCTCGACGAGCCGACGTCGGGACTCGACAGCACCTCCGCGCACCAGATCATCGACATGCTCCACGTCATGGCGGAGGCCAGCGCCCGCACCATCATCCTCAGCATCCACCAGCCCAGCTTCCGCATCGTCAAGCTCCTCCACAACATCCTCCTCCTCGCCGCCGGCGCCGTCCTCCACCACGGCTCCGTCGATCTCCTCTCCGTCAACCTCATGCTCATGGACCTCCCCCTCCCCGTCCACGTCAACGCCGTCGAATTCGCCATCGAGTCCATCGACGCCATCTCCGCCGCGGTGGAGGCGGCGCCGCCGCCTCCACCGCCCAAAATCGCCGGCGGCACGTCCAAAACCGGAAAATTCACCCTCCAGCAGCTTTTCCAGCAATCGAAAGTGATCGACGAGGAATCAATCGACGTGGAAGTCGATCTCCCCTTCGGATTCGCAAATCCCCAAATTAAGGAAACCCTAATTTTAAGCCATAGATTCTACAAAAACATAATCAGAAGCAAAGAGCTCTTCATGTGCCGGAGCCTCTCAATGCTCGCATCCGGCCTCGTCCTCGGCTCCATTTTCTACCAATTAAACGACGATTTACTCGGCGCGGAGGAGAGAGTCGGCCTTGTCGCATTCATCCTCACCTTCCTCCTGTCCAGCACGGTGGAGGCGCTGCCGGTTTTCCTCCAGGAAAAGGAGATAGTGATGAAGGAGACATCAAGCGGGAGCTACCGTGTGTCCTCATACGCCGTCGCAAACGGCGTCGTTTACTTGCCATACTGCCTCATCCTCGCCCTCTTCTTCTCCGTGCCGGTTTACTGGCTGGTCGGATTGAACCGGAGTGTAACCGCCTTCATGCATTTTGTATTACTAATATGGCTCATTCTATACACTGCGAATTCGGTGGTGGTGTGTTTCAGCGCGCTGGTGCCGAATTTCATCGTGGGAAACTCGGTGATCTCGGCCGTGATGGGGTCGTTCTTCTTGTTCTCGGGCTACTTCATATCGAAGAATCAGCTGCCGAGGTTTTGGGTGTTCATGCATTACATCTCGTTGTTTAAGTATCCGTTCGAAGGGCTGTTGATCAATGAGTTTTCGAGGTCGGGGAGGTGTTTGGAGACGATGTTGGATACGTGTGTGGTGAGGGGGGAGGATGTGTTGAGGGAGGAAGGGTATGGAGATGAAGGGAGTAGGTGGAAGAATTATGTGATCATGCTTTGCTTCATCTTGGTTTATAGGTTTGTTGCTTATCTTATTTTGAGGTATAAGTGCTCCTCTCATGCTGGGGTGAGAGGTTTCGTGGTTTGAAATGTTTATGTGACCCCAATTTTATTTATTATTTGTGGTGTCTTGGATGAATCATTGTTTAGTTTTGATTGTGTTGTGACTTGTGTGTATTGATCTTGGTGATGGGGTTTCGGATAACGTAAAGATTGTAAGAAATTTGGAATTTGATGAACATGAATTTTGTTTGATGGTTTCTTGGAAATGAATGAGGCTCAAGTTCGAGAGATTTAATTTGTTTTTAGGGTTAGTGGCGTGTATACCAGCTTTGGATAAATTCTTATTTTAATTATAAACTTTGAAAAGTAATTAAATAAATGCATGGATTTTTTTATTCAAAATAATTAAAATGGCATCGTTTTGCTTGTCACGTCTGTTCCAATTTGGAAAAAATTTATTCCGTGATAAGCTACAACAAATTAAACTAGCTAGGGGTTGGGAAAACGATTGGTGTGGGAGAAAAGAAGAATATTAGGCCAATAATAGTAGTATTATTCTACATGCGTTTCATCAATTATTACGTATTACTAATATAATTACCTGGTTGTTGAGCTTGCACAGTGCAACTGTAAACAGTGTTACTAATTCTTAAAGCTACAAATAAATCGACATAGCATGAAATTGATTTAATGAATAAAATATAAGTGTGAAACAGGGCAAATCACGTGTCTGCCAATATATTATATATGCACTTCCCAATCCGTAAGGCACGCTAGCTAGATTGTTGTATAAAACTCTTATATATCCACCTCACTCTGACAACTCTCTCTCTCTCTCTCCCAACAACGCTTGATTTTTATTATTTATGTTTTATTGAATTAGAACACCTTTCTAACCCAAAAAATTTGGTCGAGTGACATGGAACTTATCCATCATCCTTACTCAAATAGTCAAGAGATTGATCCCTTCCTTTAGCTATGGAGCATGGGGCTCTGGTACACCTAGTCTAATGGAAATAAGTTTTGGATGAGAATACATTTATTTGAATTAGATCAAACTAGACAGCAATAGAATAAATGGGTATTAAACGGATGAGTGTACTACTACATTTATCATAATGCAATCTCAAAAGAAAATAAGAAAATCTAGTTCAACCAACCTTAAATTGGTTTACCACTAACTAAATTGGATTTAAATTCTGTTAATGTAAAAATAAAAAGGCTAGTTCAAGCAATGATATTAGTAGAGACTCCCAAGTCTATCAAAGCCACAAACTAGCAGTAGTAAGAAGAGCTACAATTTCGAAACCCACAGCATCAACCTATTAATACAGAGTATATCTTCAAACTATATGTACATCATAGGAGATCTGATTCAGTTGCAGAAGAGGTGGGTGGTGAGCTTCTTTGAATTAGTATTTGATTTTCTTCTTTATGTCCGAAATAAAGCATCATCTGTTTCTGAATATGGTACAAGGTCTATATGCGTATTATGGAAGCACTTGATGAATCTGGATCCCCTCTGTAGTTGATTTCAACAAAAAACCCGCCTCCCTCGCCTCTGGCAAGTCGCCCAGGATTCACACAGATACACTTGACTTGCTCTTCCCCATCTGCATCTTCAACACCGACCACCTGCTCAAGAAGAAATGAGAATTCAACCTGTGGCATTCTGCATTTTCCAGTAGTACTATATATCTAACAAATGACATGGAAAGAAGCTAGGTTCCTGACCTTCACAAAGTGAGCTAAGTCTGAAGGTAATATTAGTATATCTGGAATCGATGAGAAGAGTAGCGCTTTGCTTGCTAGAGAGAAATCCAAGGGAACATCTTCTGAAGGAGGATACAGTGGATAGAAGCTGCTCCATAGAACAAAGCTATGAATAAGAATAATAACATACTAACATAGAAGCAAAGAAGAGAACTTTTTCTCTGACTAATCAAGTACAATCTCTGAGTTTTTCCTTTCAACGTACCTTTGTTGGGATAATACATGCTTAGCTAGATTCGTCAACCTCTGCTTCGACCCCCCTTGAGGATTTCGACAGATTTCCTCAGCACTGAGATGTTTAAGTATATCAACAGTGCAGCAAGCGACTTTCACCTGTAAAAAAGATCGATCAAGAAAAACCACTGTAAGGACAGTGCGTTAAAGAGATTGTCATTTTGCACCCCCACCCTCCAGGCCCCAACACCCAAAACATAGTACTAGTATTTTTGAAAGAAATATAGCAAACGAAATAGCACACTAACTGTATTCTCATGAAAGAGTATTACTGGTATTCTTACCCGATTAGCAGAAAACATCCCTGGATTAGAGATACTCTTTATCTGTGAGAGAAAGTATCATTTGTGTCCAAAAAGAAAATAGAATAATTGTAGCACATAAAGCATTTTATGTACCTGATAACTAAAATCTGCAGGATGAATTTCAAAAGCAGGCTGTTCAACAACCAACACAACAGGTTTACTATCTTAATAAGAAAATTCAGCAGCATAGTAAAATAGAGGAAATAGTGAATAGCTCACCTGAGGAAAAACATAGTCGTGATTCGCATCTCTGATAGATGGCATAAGAATCACACGCACTGTAGAGCCCATATAATCGACATAATCTTGAAGCTACATAAACAATCAATGGTATCATTATAAGTATAAGGTGTTGAAAATGTTAATGTCATAGGCTTTATGTGTTTTCACTTGCAAGACCTTTCCAAGAATCTCAATGCGAAACAATTCATCAAAGGTCTGATTAATGATTCCTTTCTTGAGCTCTGGATGATCAGAATCAATAAACGGTCCTAGCTGTCAAGTAATAAAATGAAGTAAGGCACTAGTTTATTTTCATCCTCATCATTTCTAGATAAAAAAAATCAACGAGTGGTTGGAATCCCTACCAACACAAGCAACTGAGGTTGCTTTCGCTGTGCATAAGCCAGAAGATCGTTTAGAGGCTGGAATAATAAATTATCACTCGTAGTGAAAGGACCCGCTGCAACAATCTGTTTAAAAACAAACCAATCAAGATAATGTTACTTTCACCCTAAAGAAGGTTTACTGCTGGAAAAACAACACTTTTAGAGGTTAAATTCATCCAAGTTACTCCTATTAAATTATTGCAACGAATAAATCAAAGAAGATGATCCAGAAAATCAACCTCTTGGGCAACAATACTAGTCTAGGAAATTCAATTAAGACCAAACCAGTCTTTTATGGAAAATGGCAAATTGCTGTCGAAATTTCGCGTACTTAATAGTGGTTGCCAATAGACAGATCCTCAAAAGGGCTCATCATTATTTTATCTGGCCAATTATGCCAATTATACATCTCAAATAAGGACGATAAAAAGGCACTGGCATATAGGCAGTGAACACCACATGTAAAAAAGAAAATCGAAAAGCAAGAGTATAATGGTAGGTTGCAAAGTAATGGAAGATTCAAATGTCATACCAGTGACACCTCTGGTGTATCTAGTGAGGGTTCCCTTAGCTGAAGATCGCGACCCAAAGCTTGTTTTTTCGAAGGATGTTCCTCATCAGTTGCAGCAGACAAGGGTGGATAACTAATAATTTTTGATGCAATAACACAATGTCCACTAGGATTGCGCCCTTCAACAGCCACTACCTATATCATGTCAAATATCAGAGGTATTTAGTATCATATAGTATACTCCCTTTGTTTCCTAAAAATAGAAATTCTTTCCTTTTTAGTCTATTTCCTAAAAATAGAAACTCTACATTTTAGAAAATGGGCCCCACAATCCACTGACACTAATTCCACTACTTTTTTTCTTCCTCTCCCTTACTTTACCTATATTTTCTCTTCCTCTCTCTTACTATACCAATTTTACAATAAAATCCGTGCCGTTTCAAAAGTTCCTATTTTTAGGAAACGGAGGGAGTATCACTGAAGATGAAATTTGCTCCTTCGGTAAAACTCATTCCAACCTGGCCTGGAAAAATCGAATATTGGTTTAATTTTTGCAAGTCAAGACGAACTCGCTGCCCACCAGAATGCTCGACACTGAAAAAATTCACACCACGCAGAACATTAACAGGCAGCAATAAGACAACTGTAGGACAAAATCAAGAGATTAATGTTTGTTTTAGGAGGAAAATGTCTGATATTTTCTTCTAAGCAGTAGCAAACTAGCCTTCCAGAATGTGACATAAAATCGAATCACGATACTATGCAAAGGAAAAGCACTTACCTGCTTTGCAACAAAGTGGCCTTTTCCTTCAGACGGCCTTCCTCCTCGCAACAGATCATGCCAACAGCAAAAATGCTTTCCTGGGATATAGTAATAATTTATGAAAGGAAAAAACACCACATTAATGCAAAGCCAATGGGAACACGAGAGTCATATTGATAGAAACTATCGTTCCTATCAAAGTCTGTTAATGTCACCTCTTCTAAGACAAGTGGAGAAGTTAATACCTGAGAAGCTACAGAAGGATCAACTGGTTCATCATATCGCCCAGAGGACACATATGCAGTAGCTCGTTTTGTTATGCAATTTTCCAGGAAATTAAACTGAACTCCACTAGAACAAATTAGAATGTTTGAAAAAGAAAACTACAATTATCAAACTAACAAAACACAACAGTACCTTGTCCTCAATTCTATCATACATGAACCTACAACCAGGCTCAGGCTGAGATCTATCAACTATCAGAGAACATTCTTTACTAGGTTGAACTCTCCTGATGATCTCATCTTCAGAATTTTCCTTATCGTCCTCTGTTTTAATAGTTTGCATGTCTAGATGCTCATTAAGTGTCAATTGCACGATAAATTTATTCTTTCTTGACCCAAAAGGTGTCACTGGTTCTAGAGGTTTTGCAGAGGTAAGCTTGATGCTATTCGTCCTTTGTGCTGAATCGGATGATTTCTGAAGCGATAATGTGTGCTTATCAGGGGGGGTATCAAGTATGGCTTCTGTTTCTCCATAGTTACCATTCAATATCCTGTTTGAAATTGCATATATATTGTAACTTACTCAGTAATCAAAATCCCATGACTGAAAATATACTAGAGAAAAAGAAAACATAATGGTTCCAAGAACAACAGTGACAAGCATGAAGTTTCATTTAACAGAAGAGTCCAAGTTGTATTGGTTATTGAATTAAGCATGCAACAATAAAAACGAATGAGATCAAATGCATCCTAAAATCAGTTCATCAGAGTCATAATTCATAGAGGTCTAGAATGATATTGGAAACTGGACGTGCATAAAATACTTTTATTTTTAATCAGATAAATAATCAAAAGAAAAGGAAAATAAGGCATAATAAATTATAGGAAGGGTAGTAAATATCAGGTCGACCTGATTTAGATGCTCGCAGAATTCAAACTTGAAAAAGCAAGTGTTATGTAAGAAATAACAACATCGACCCTTGAAATTGCAGAACACTACTCACATAGATACATCATTAGAGTACAGATGCAACCCAGATGCTTTCTCTTTGACTTTATCCACCTGTTCATTCTGCAACTGCTCCAAAAAGGGACCCATATGTGAGCTCCGTACTGTAGAGTCCAGGCCCCTGTTACAATAAAAGATCAAACATGTTTAGACTGATCACAGCCTCATTCCTAAACACATAAAAACTAGCTCCCAAAAGAAAAGGATGACACAAATTTCTCTTTAAAAATACAAGTCTGCAAATGTAGGATATTAATGTATCAGAACATAAATTTCCCATTGAACCATTCAGAAACTGGCTCGTTTAACAATTATACATCTGTATATTTTACGACCTTCTAAACGCAGATTAGTGGAGGATCTTAAAATGCCTTACACTACTTACACGTGCTTCGTTGCTTTGAGGAAGAATTATTTGATACTACCTTTGTCCCTGAAAATTTGATACAGTTTACTATTTTGGTCCGTCCCTGAAAATTTGATACACTTCACTTTTACCATTTTTGGTAGTGGACCCCATATTCCACTAACTCATTCCTACTCACATTTTATTATAAAACTAATATTTTAAAAGTAGGAACCACATCCCACCAACTTTTTCAACTCACTTTCCATTACATTTCTTAAAACCCGTGTCCGGTCAAAGTGTAGCAAATTTTGGGGGACGGAGGTAGTAATAAATATAAGTTCATGAATTGTGAAATACTAAGCAATCTTGATCACACAGAGATAGATAATTAGCTGCTACAAATATAAAAATAGGTCAGGAACTTCATTTCATTTCCACAAGCTTCACAGGAATCAAAACTTACTTTATTCTTTTTAACGAATAATGTCACTGAAGCACATCTGAAATAACTCAGATGCGCCACTAGTGGATGCGCCATACATGGGAACAGTATTAAAACAGGGGAAAGGAAGTTTGAAAATCTGATTAATTATTCTGTCAACTACCATCGCTTGTTAGACTGGAGACAACTGAACAAATAGAAAGGAAAAATTGCTTCCAATAAGATGGAATCAATCCAAATCCTGACCTGTTGATAGAGTACAAATCCCAGTTGGCGACAATATCCGACGCGCTGAGCTTGTATTGTATACAAAATGTCAGACCTGAACAATTTCGGTGAACTCGAATCAAAATCAAACCAATAATATGAATTTTGGGGACAGACTTATTCAATGCACGAAATGGCGACTCAGAAAAAAAAAAAAACTCACATTTCTGGAGAATCTCTTCCTCGTCGTCGAGAGTGAATCCGCCCTTGGTGAATTCTTTTTTGATTTCCTCTTCCATTTTACCGGAAATGTGGAGCTGAGTAGCAGTAGGGTTTGTCTCGAGATTCAGCTTTCACGAGAGCAGTGGAGTATTAAAATGGCGGGAAACATTTGCCGCCAGCGATATATATTTTCATTTTTTTCTCTCGGTTTCGGCCCAATCATAACTACTTGGGCTTGACCAATTTGTTAATAAAATTTCAAAAGTTATGACCAAAATTTAACAAAACTTTTCAATATTAGTATCAGTATTCCTTTTTGTTAATTTTATTTTGGCTACTTCTATCTAAATTATGGACTGTAGCTTGTATTTTAACAATTTTGAAGGTGAAAATAAAAATGGAGTGAAAAACTATTACAAAGATTACTTACGGTGAAAAGATATGCGAAAAATTATAACTATTAATAACTTGTTTGGGCAACCGCAAACTTAATAGAATCACGGAATATCCATTGAAATAATGGCCAAAACACAAGTAATAATCATACTTGAGCATTATTGGCATTAAATATAGATATATTAAACAACATTTGAGCATCGATTAATACAAAAATTAGCAGCACCATGCGCAGAATTAATTCAAATTGGCAAGCTTATAGTACTATTAATTTAGACAGCTTTAACAAGATATCCATATTAAAAACAAAACCAAATATAGATAGACTATTTATTAAAACATAACCAAACTTGTAGCAAATGCTCTCGTAGCTCAGTTGGTTAGAGCACCCGTTTAGTAAGCGGGAGGTCTTGAGTTCGACTCTCAACGAGAGCATTATGTGCTGTACCCTTTTTTTTTACATTAGTATAAAATTTTGGTTTTTACTTCGCAGATACAAATAACAAATAATTGATAGAAATCATTTCACATCAACTAGTCCATTTCTTTGCTCAAATAAGTTATTGAACACGATCCAGATAAATAGCAATACAATGGGTTAAAAATATTGAGGTATATTACCTATTCTAGGAACTATACTCTTTACCTATAATAATAAATCAATTTTCACCAAAAAGATGAAGAAAAAATGACAAATAGTCTACTACAGCTAAAAAAACCATGTGGTCTACTCTTATGCAAGTCAGCACCTTTGTCCCTTTGCTGATGGTGTTAAGTAACTCGGGCAGCCTCCCCGTTTTCTTTGACAAAATATTAGTACAACGGAATTCACAAGTTACTTTCTCAGACAGCGCGACACCAGTGGCTCCGGTAGCATTTTTGTTCTCAGCCGGGCACCTTTTGTCTCACAAGGCCATATATATTACAGTTGGGCGTAGAGCAGTTCATTCCATGTGTCGGGAATGCCTGGAAGGCACCAGTGTAAGCAATCATTTACACCTTCCGATGCTTTCCTGCTGTAGTGCGATATGTGAGCCTCATCCCGAAGTTCAGAAAGAGCAGTTATATCCAAAATCTTAACCATAGTGCCACTGACAGCACCTTCCACAACTGGGTCACTTGATTGATTTTGAAAAACTTCATTCCCCTTTGATAAGGGGGAGAGATTATTGCAGCTACCCCCCGTGTTCCACTCACCATTGGCAAAATGTCTTGGTGATATTGTTCGAAGGAAAACCTTGAGGTGTGGATATAGAGGAATTTGTGAGTCGAACCATCTGGCAATGCTGTATAGTGTGTAATTTTTTGCATTTCCCATCTCAGCTAGTTTTCTGTTGATGACCTTCTTTCCTTCGGCATACATAACCCATTTGTTTGCCCTAAGCTTCCCTCTGTTCCAGTGATGACCTGTGTTGAGAATCACTACATCAAGCTGGGGGAGATAGCGTTCCAAAAATGCTGGTGGGCGGTCCAAATGCATGGCATATTCAGTGGCTGGGTCAGTGATGTTTATTGGTTCTATGCCGCAAAGACTTGCTGACCAGTAATACAGTATAGTGGTATTGGTAGCGGGAAACCGATATGCCCATCCATCGGGTCGGATGGCTCCTTTCGATTTGGTAAGGCCAAATTTCCACTCGACACTTTCAACTTCTGGCTTCTCCTCGCCACCAGAGGCCATGCACATAAGAGATTGGAATTGTTGTCTGCCCAGTGAATCTCCTATAAATGCAATAGTCTTGTCCTGCATTCTGAAATATCAAAAGTTAAGCACAGAAAAGTCTAAAAAACAAAAGGAAAAGAAAAGAAAAACATTATGTGGCAATTTTGCATCTACAGTTCTACTTCGGAAGGGGAACCCAGAAAAATGTCACCCCTTTTACATATGTAAACTATGGACTGATAACAATTTATTCACAATCATAGAACAGGCAGATGAAAACCAAGGAAGCTTGCCCCAAGTTAGGTAATTTGCGTCCGGCACATTGTTATTATAGTTCACAACTTAGATTAAGGTAATGAAAAATATGGACAAGGTACTCAAAAGGTTGAGGTGACTAGCAGGAAAACAGAAAACTTGTCATTGCTGGTAATGAAGCAAATAAGTCTAGCAAAAAGTAAAAGGGTCAGATGGTTTGGCAACATACAGACCTTCTTAAAAATTCACTACCCTGAAACTCAGGCATCTCACAATCATTTGGCTGCCAACGATAACCTTCATAAGAAAAATCTGTGCGCTGGGTCAGTCTACAAGCCCACATATCAGATAGCCATTGCTTGCACCCTAACCCTGAATATAAGGGTCTCCGGTTGTCTGCAACCCATCTTCCTTTGCCATAATCACAAGCTGTAATATATGTAGAAACATATTAAGACAGTACACTTGGAATAGTTTTTATTTGAATTTAATTGATGCATATCACAAAGATTGGGTTCAGGCATTGTTATTTCCTTGACATAGATAACTATATAGCACACAGGAAACTTGTCACTAATGCTATTCAATTTTCTCATAGTTCCATGCCTGTTATTAGAGGGATATATGTTGGCATTCTCCATTGATATTTTCTATTTGATCAAAGCTTGGAATAGGTATGGTAACGCTTGACGATATATATAATCTGAAAAGTATGCGCAGCCACATGCAACTGTAGTCTTTTACTTGATTACTTAAGATTGAGGAGATATACATTTAGAATGCTAATGAGAGTAATGGTACTGTAGGATACCTTTCTTCTTTATATGAGAATCTGAAACCCTGTTCTGCTCTTTCCTCTCATAGACTGGTGTGGTCATCTCGTCCATATCACTTTCAGAAGGTTTTATTGTAATGTCATCTTCTGTATTTTCGGGAAGTTGAGAGACTGAATCTTCCTCTAGCTCCAAGGGATTAGATAATAGGGATGTATCATCAAAATGATCCACTGTAAAATCTGCAGTAGAGAACAGATTTCAAGAGTGCACCTATACTATTGCAATCAATAATCCTTTGAAATATGAATATATGATATGCATGTTCTAATTAAACGAAGAGGAGAAAGATTGCTATATTATGGAACTTAATAGTGTAAAGTAGATGGCAATACTTCTTACTTTGAATATTGGACTGAGATCATGAAATTACTAGTACATCATTTTTCTCCTTTGTAATTGAAGAATGCCAAGAATATTAGATCACACCCAAAACACTCAGTACATATATTCTCAATGAAATGGCTTTCTGAAACAGTAACATCCAGAAAAAATACTATTGGTGAGAAGTACCATTAGTTATTTGTCAGTGGAAAAATAAAAGATACTTAGCCCCAGCAAGAACACTTATTTCCTTTCTTCTTTCAAAATTTGTTCCCACCAAAAAAGAGATCCCACTAAATGTCAGTAGCATATCATTATTCAGTTATTATGATTCAAAAATCACAACATCTGAATATAATTTGACAGCAAAAGCAAATGTAAATTCCACTAATTACTCAAAAGTTTGCAAGCTAATGTTTTCTAGAGTCAGAGATAAGTCAAACCGTTACATTCCTTGCCCAGCTAAACAAGTTTCCCTCCAAAATTGAAAAACTAATGCAATAAGTAATTATTTCCTATCGTTTACAAACACTTAATTTTTTCCTTCTTCTCTGACAATCCTATTAAGGGTCACCTCTAGAGTCTAGTGTTTATTATCAATCTCATGGTGACATGGATTAGCTTTTTCAGCTTTCAGGGTATAAAACAGCAGAAACCAAAGACCAAGACATATGTAATTACCTGAGGTATGCATCAAGAATTGCTCTTGTGCTGATAAGAGACTGGTAAGAAGTGGATTATTCTCCCAAGACCAGAAAAATATAGTCGTCAAAAAAAGAGCAGCCAGAGTAAGAGATGAGTGCCGTCCCCAAAATCTACTAGATTGTCCACCCTTCATTTTCTATGTACACTTCTCAGGACCAGATACTCTTAGCCAAGCCTCACAGGGAGCTGTCTGGCTTTGGGGAGCTTGAGGATGTGAATCACAATAATACACACACTTTTCATACAAAGACTCTTGGTATCTCCTCTATGTGTGCGACCTAGACATGGAAAAAAAAAAGATTAAACGAGGTAAGCTATTGTACAAGTAAAATGCATTAAGATGAGTCTTGAAAGTAGACCTAGAGTGTCATAGTTATACACATTGGACCAGTCCAAAAAAACAAGATGGTGGTATAAACATGAGACAGTTTAGATATACATTGTTATCTAAGAAAGCAGCTTAGAAGTTTGAAATAGTCAAATCAGAGCACGTTTAGCAATTTTCAAATGAGAGTGGACTGTGATATTGCATTTTCACCAAACGCATAGATAACAATCATTGACTTACTCGAATCAATCATAAAGCCAAAAACTTTAAAATGTCAATTCTAAAACAAAAGTATGAAGTACCATATCTGCAATGTCAATTCAATCAATGAAGCTCCTATCAAACCGGACCGATCTCGCATTATAATCCAGTAAATTCCACATCTTAGAGCAAACTAGGGAAAAAATAAATCTCGTCGCTTGAAATGTGTTAAGCAATTACGGGAATTTAAGGTGAAAATTACTCCTGAAATGGTACCACGATCACGAACAGCTATCACCACTATCACAGCTAGAATTGAAAATCCACATTGCGAGCAATTATGATTTATGAAGATGCAGAAATCACCCCACGGGAAAAAAGAAAGAACAAAAATATAAATAAAAGAAACGCACATTAAAATCTGCAACCTTCAAACATGGAGAGGGATAAAATCATTCATAAATCTCGAAAACAACAGCAGCATTTGATCGTTGTAGTTAGAAAAACACTAGTACAAAAATATTCACCTGCTTTGGTGATTGCTGAAGATCCGTCCAAATCCTCCCGATTTAATCATTTATTTTAAATAATTGGGTCCCCGAAAAAATTGTAGATCCTCTCAGATTTATATGTTGCAAACACACATGGGTCGGTGTGGGAATCTGGGTGGGTATTCTGGCGGGTCGGGTAAAGATATTAATATTTTACGCTATAGTCTTTTATTCAATTCGACGTCGTGGTGACATGTTCGGCCATTCGGGGCATGCCATATAGTAATGATTAAATTACTACTACTATTATTTTATAAAATAAAAAATACGGATATTTAAAGTACAAAATATGTTGTTAGTTTATAGGAATTTGTTTAATTGTTGAAGATTTTTGATAACATGGTTCTTTCATGAAAACTTTCCATCATAGGTGTATTATGTATATTGGGTAAATCATAAACGCACATTAATCCATCCAATAGCCTAAATTTTATAAAACTAATGAACTACAATAGTATTTAGAATACCAAATGGAGTATAACATAATTAAACCAATATGAATATTATATTAATTGTTGGATATTTTAGCGTAATTGGATTAATTTGATTAATCAGTATTATTATAATGATACATCATTTAAGTATGGAGGCGTGGAGTGCACGCTTATTTGAATTCATTATGATATTAAGGGCGAAGCCCCTTAACAGATGAACGGGGATCCGGGGGCAGCGCCCCCGGGTAGTGGGGTCTAAGGGGCAAAGCCCCTGGCTAGGGTCGAAGTTGCTGTATAAGAAATTCATCCGAAAATGTAATTTCTAAAAGTTAAAGGACTAATTTGCAATTTCGGAAACCTTTTGAAAATTAATTATTTTCGGTTATTTTCCCAACGGATGCACTGCTTCATCAGCAGCTGCATTGGTTCGTCTTCTTTAAAATCTGGTCGATTCTTCTGGTTCAAATCTATCTCGAATATACATATGATATTTCTGGTTTCTCTGAATTTTATCCGATCAAATAGTTTGGTAGAACCACCGAAATTGATTTGATCTTAAAGTGATTTATCACGACTTTCAGATAGATTATCCGTTTTTCTGTTCTGTATATTGAATCTCCCTAGCATTAATGAGATTCGAATTTCTTATCAATAAATTAAACTATAGTAGTATTTAGAATACCAAATGGAGTATTGTAATGTCATTTGAAATAATGGTATCGTGATTATCGATTCTTAATATTTATGATTCCCAATGAATATGATTCATCTTAGGGGTGTCGAAACGGGTAGCGGGTAACGAGTATTCCCGAACCCGACTCGATACCCGTCGGGTAACGGGTACCCGATACCCGATGGAGTCGGGTAACGGGACGGGTTCGGGTATAACTATTTTGGGTTTTGCGGGTATCGGGTACCCGATACCCGCTCGGGTATACCCGTTAGTCCCGACATACCTGATATGTATATTAATATTTTATAATATTTTATTTTTAATTTTAATACTTGTTAACTGGGTGACTTAAAAATCATAATGTAATTTTTTATTAGTAATATATTACAAAACGTATTTTTAAGTTTTTAACTTTTAATTAGGGTTAAGTATTTTTTTCTTCCGTCTTTTCTGATTCAACTGCATTCAACTCCTTTCTGGTAACATGAAAATTTAAAGCAGATATTTCAATTTTTTTTTTTAAATATAAGTTTCTAATTCCTTATTTACATACTACAGTGTGTAAACAATATAGAAGGTTAAGCATTTTAACTTAAAATTTTGGAAACACTCGAAGACAGAGAATCAAAGATTACAATTACATTACATGCTTCATCTCAATTCTCAATAAAATTAATTAATAAAAATAAAGGGTTAAGTGAGAGTCTATTACATTCAACAAGTAGTATTTTAAAAAAATATTCTAAACTATACAAATAAATAAAAAAAGAAGATTTGAAAGAAAAAAAATTGGTTTCGGCTCGCGGTATCGGGTGCGGGATACCCGACTCACTGCGGGACGGGTATCGGGACATAGTTTTCGGCCAAAATCGGGTGTGGGTACCCGAGTCGTCGGGTGCGGTACCCGCGGGTACCCGTTTCAACACCCCTGATTCATCTGATTGAAAATATGTTATTTTTAAATTACATTTATTAAAAATTAACATATTTTAATGATTTGAAAAAATATAGTACTCCCAAGATACATAATACTAATATTATTAAATAAATTATTATTGCCGTTAAATTAAAATTCGATAAATATATAAATAAAATAAATAAATAATCCATGTAGTCAACCACACCAGATAAACAATCATACGGAGTAACATGACAAAAGAATATTTCTAATAATATTTTTATTTTAATTAAAAAGGTGATGAGAAAACTGAAAAATATGTTGATGGACTTGGGCCCGCAGTATTGCTAAATTTTGTAAAGTCGGTGCAACTCGTATCTATAATTAGGCCGTGGAGACAAAATGGCGCTATTAAAACGGATCTAGTATTACCGACACGCGTTTCGGTATCAGTCCAGCTAATGCTTTTAAATTTATTTACATGAATCTTCCAATTATTATTCTCAACTTATTTTTGGCTTCATCTTTTAAATTTGACAAACAGTCCTTTCACATTCACACATTGTTAATTTGTCATGAACACTCTTTTTAGACCTAACGTGAAATACAAAAATAAGTGTTGTACTAATTTTTATTTGTTTCCATTAGGATCATACGGTTCATACCATATTTTAATTCATAGGTGTTATATTTCTTGATTGAGAATTTAAAGAGTAGTTTTGATATTATCAATAAGATACACATTTTGCACATGAATCAAATTAATATACTATGACAAGTTTTATTGGAGCGATTACAATAACAAGTACTAATTTGATTTTGCAGATTATCAAATTCTCAATTACGCAACACATTTTAATTTAAGGCGCTCCATACCATATCGGAAAGTCTACGTTCTCAATTCTTAATAAAACACCCACAGAGGTAAGATCTTAGCCCACATGGCAACTGAAAAATATGGGTTCAATTTTTTTTGCATAGTGTGTCATTCTTGGATTTTAACAATGCAATTTTATATTTTTAATGAATTTTATATTTTAATTAAATCATGAATTTAATTTAATAAGAATATCTTACTAATCGTGTGACACACTTTACATCATATGCTTAGTCATCGCTTTCTTACCAATTAATTGATTCATCACCTCTACCATCTTAACGTCCCAATATATATTTATCATAGTACAGTAGTATTTATTATTGGTAGTTATGAAGGCTTCGTATTAGTAGTCTAATAAAGTCACAGCACTTATATTCCGCATCTAATTGATGAATTCGGCATATTTGTTTTATTTCTTAAAAAAAAAAAAAAAAAAACTCCGTACTAGTAATAAACATCTAATATTACGAGCCGGCATCGCTACATTACAATTGGCATCAAATTAATTATATGTTCTACTATATATTACTAGTATTTTGACTAGCAATAGTTGAATATTCAGTAAGACATGGATGGTAGTTGCTAAGTCAATTTGGTAAGAATACAATTAATATGTGAGCTTTAATCCTTTGTCAATAAAGAGATATATAATCATCTATACGGCTGCAATTGAGTGGTTAGTTAACGAGCAGTTTTTTCTTATAAAATTTTGCAATTGAGTGGTTAGTTAACGAGCAGTTTTTTCTTATAAATTTTTTCATGAATTAAACTTTGATTCTCTATTGATAAAAATAAAGTAAGATAGATGATGAAATAAAGTAAAATTAATTTTTTTTTTTAAATGACTCAACTTAATTAAGATATCTCAAAAAATAATACTACGACTTAATTTAGTTGAGATGGGAGGGGAAGAGAGTATTTTCAAAAGATAACTATAAAAAATAATTTGCAAACGCATACTTAATCTATTGCACAATTTTCGGGTTTCATATCCCGAAAAATCATACAATCGAAATGAATTTGACGCGTAATAATCGAGCTATACATATATTTTCCGCTAATTCTTTTTTGGGTTGAGTTGACCACTTCGTTAATTGCAGTAAATAAATTAATGGTAATTATCCTCGTAAAAAAATTGTATTTTTATGGAGTTGACCCCACCTCGTTAATTGCAGTAATTAAATTAATGGAACTTGGTGGAGGACATTAAGGTGGGAGTGAAGTTATCTCGTTGATAGCACATGCTTCAAACCTCGGGGCCCCATTTTCTCATGTGCGGTATTACTTGTTTTTCTATTTTTGTTTTCCGATTTAATTGCTTTCCATTTTACTATAGCTAATATATCATTTTTATTGGATCACAATTCAATGCTGTATTAATGCAGAGTTAATCTTAATTTCGAGATAGATGGAGCATTATTAATAGGTAGATATACGAGGGAATAGTGGGTTAGAATGAATGTCATTTCATAATTGATGTCATTATATTTGTACAAATCATTAATTATTAATCATAATTGTAAGCGGAAGTAAAAAAATAGTAGTCCTTAAATTTTAGTATACGTATGTGTATGATTCTGATAATCTGATTCCATGCATTTACCTATCACGAGGGACAGGAATTCCATTTCATTTAAAGTTAATTTAATTATGAATGAATTTATCATTTTTATAAAATGTATACCTCCATAAACGTTTAATTTTGTACTGTCTCATTATAATATTATTATTAGGAGTCGTATATGATTAATTTATAATATTTTTAATAAATCTTTTTTATATTCAACAAGCACACTAGTACATTATCATAAATTCTTATGAAGTAGGAGTAGTAGTAAAAGTTGTCTATACTATTTTAGTTATAAAAAAACCTACCCCTCCACCACTTAAAAAAGATCATGAAGTATGGTGCGCAGCCATCAAAATTCAACCCTAAAAAAACCGAAAAAAATATCAGTTCCACACAACCTGCAAATGAAAAGTTTTGTTTCATAACAACATTTTCTTACAGCATGGTATTTTTTCCGTTCCACATTTTGCTTTTGTTGATTTACTGAATTATTGTCCTACACTTTAAATAAAACCATATATGTTTTTTATATTTATTGTAAGGCTTCAATGTACTTCGAATATATGTATGCTTAGTCTGATGGGAGAAAAGTCGAAGTAGAGTCTTATAATTATTATATTTGTCTAGTTTTCATGAAAAATCATTATTTAAGGAAAAAGTTACTCATTTGATAAAGTATTATATATCTATTCCCATTTAAAAGAGTATATTTTTCTCTTTGTAACTGAGAAATCTTTTAACCACCATATTTGTCTTCTTTTAATGAAAAATCATTGGAAAAATATTTGAAAAAGTATTAAATATTTCTACTACTATTTTTTTATTTTAAAATTTAATTTATCTTTCTATATGGAGTACATTGTTTCTTTAAAAATTTTTCTTTTTGGAAAGGTATATTTTTCTTTTCAAGAAGTAGACGAGTATACCTTTCCAATATTCCTTACTCACTTAGAGATGCTCTTGTGAGTTACTCCTTATTGTTTATGATTTTCAGGTAAAACATTCTTCAATCCACCAATCTCAATTGAGTCATATTACTACTCCATCCAAATTATCAATATTTCGAGTTTTGCTCACAAATGACACACGCTGAGAATTAGGAGCGAACATTCCGATTTCACATCATATTTTTGTCCAGCATTATCTGAAATTCAAATTTATTATGAAAAATGAATACGAATATTTGCTCCGAATTGTCCGAAAAATCCCAAATTCGAACCATGGAATCCAATTCAATCCAAAAAATCCCAAATTACATAAAATTCAATACCAAAAATCCAATACCAAAATCCTAAAATCTACCAAACATCATAAGAATTATCCAACAGAAAACTTTTATACAATATTTGTTACGTTTATAATTAATTTTATTTATATATAGATATTTTTTGGATTACTTTGAACTTTAAAATATCAGATTTGATTCGAACATTTAAAATTTATAAGATCCGAATCGAGCATCCAAATCCAAACCAAATTTCGAATTGCAGTTTGTTAAGATTGAATTTTCGGATTTTAAACCATATATATCTTCAATTTAGTATGCATGGCTAAAATATAGAATGAAAAAATATGAAATATTTAACTAAAAAATAATAAATTAATAAAATATTCCCCATATCTAGATATCTTCAAGGTAGACCACGTTCTCCAGCCTTACGAATTAAAACTAGTTTAGTGGACTACCAACTAATAACATGACCTATTTAGTATAGTATTTATTCTGTTATATTTCTATTGTCAGCTCTTAGTCTCTGACTTTCATTATACAGAATAATTCAACAATTTGAGAAAATATTGAAACGAAGATCCAGACTTCTATTTATTTTCAGTTGTTATTTACATCATTACCACCATAAATTCCATTATAATGTTTAATTATATTGCATAAATTTAAATTACCATATTTTGATATTATTATTATTATTATATGCAATAAAAAAATTGACCTTAGGTTGACGAGAGTTTTACTCCATTCATTTTGGTAAAAATGGTAAAACCGTCGTCGGTGAGAAATCCCCACACCAACTGTATGACAGATTATCACGGCATTCTTGTGGATTTCTCTTCGGCTCCTTATCTCTTTCCATCCCAAATTCATCCGCTGTAAATCCCCATTTCACAAAAGGTAAAAATCAAGTCGCAAAAATGTACTGCGCTGCGGAAAATTCGATCCAATCTGCAGACATCAATCGTTAAAATATACTGCACCGGCATAACAATACATCTTTTTTTTTTAAAAAAAAGAAAAATTCGAAGCCTTTTCTTTCAGCGTGAATATTATATATACACACAGTCATACGCGCTTCATTCTCACACTGCAAGCCTCATCCTCGAGAGCAGCATTTAGTCCTACTCACCGACACTTTGTGTATGGGCCAATGACTACAGTTGATGCTGTCTTTCTTGCAGATCTGTGTTGAGGATTTTGAGATAGAGGTACGTGAACACATCCAGCTGATTTTTCTGCTGTTCGTTTAGTTTTGAGATGGAATTGTTGTTTGAGTTGTGTTTTTGGATCAGATCTCTGTTCTTTCCTCATTGTTGCTGTGTTACATCTTGATGTATGTCGTAGATCTAGGCTGTTGAATTTCGTTTTTTTTTATTTTAGGTATGATTTTTTGTGATTTCGTGGGATTAAGGAATGTGGAGAATTTTGTTGCGAGATCTTTTAGATGTGTATCGAGTTGGGCGGAAATGCGACCTGATTTGAAATGAGTTAGTTTTTTTGATACGTTATTTGTTCTGATCCGGTGGATTTCTGGATTTGATTGCGTATTGAATTCCTATGTATAGATTTGTTGCTATTAATGGCTGTTGTGTGTTACTCTTTTTGAAATCATATTCAGCTGTTGAGCGGTTGTGTTTTACTGAGTCATATATGATTGTTTATGCTAAAGATGAATTAGTTCTGTGTGACCACTATTTTGTGTGTTAACGTGTGCTTCCTTGCTTGTACCTTGGTCTATCTTGTTGAAGTTCAATGTTATTTTGATTGAATGCTATTTAGGCCGGATCTCATTGTTTGCTTGTGTTTAGGTGTGCTATAACAAATAAGTGTCGGGATTGATGAAGTTGGAGCGATGGCTTTAGGGAAATACTCTAGAGTTGATGCTAGGAAATCGTCATCGGGCTATTGTTCCACAGTCACGATTGTGGTTTTTGTAGCCCTATGTCTAGTTGGGGTATGGATGATGATGTCTTCCTCTGTAGCCCCTGGTGAGACTACTGATGTTTCACAGGAGAATAAAAGTGAGGAGAGAACACCTGCAACTGATATCAGTGCAAAGAACAACAACGATGAGGCCAACAATGAGGAGACCAACACTGATAATACTCCAACTGATGAGGGAAAACAAAAGCAGTTTGAGGATAACCCTGGGGATTTGCCCGAGGATGCAACCAAAGGGGATGCAAATGCAAATCAGGCGGAGAAAAATGATGTTCCTGAGGAGACAGCAAAAACCGAAGAGGAAAAGCCGGAAGAGAAGTCAGGGGATGAAAAGAAAGATGACAGAGATGACTCGGAAGATGGTGAGAAAAATAAAGTTGAAGTGAATCAAGATTCGGAAGCTGGAGAGAATAAAGAAACTAATTTAGATAATGAGCAGACGCCTGAAGGAGACTCAGGTAAAACAGATGGAGAAAAAGAAGATGGCCAGACAGAGGAGAAGGCGGACAAAGAGAACTCCACTGAGAAAAAGGACAATTCCAGTGAAGTGTTTCCATCTGGGGCCCAGTCAGAGCTGACAGATGAATCAACAACTCAAAATGGATCATTTCCAACTCAGGCCACAGAGTCGAAAAATGAGAAAGAGGCTCAAAAGTCATCTGGTTCTGAAAATCAAAGTCAATACAGTTGGAAGCTTTGTAGCACAACTGCTGGGCCAGATTACATCCCGTGCCTTGATAACTTGGTGGCAATAAAGAAACTTCCATCAACTAAGCACTATGAACACAGAGAGAGACATTGTCCTGAAAATCCGCCTACCTGCCTTGTTCCCCTACCTGAAGGATATCAACGTTCAATAGAGTGGCCTAGAAGTCGGGAAAAGGTACTGCATTTTGTTGAAAATGTGTTTTTCATTTAATTATTGCTTTTCGTATTTACTAATTGACTGATGTCCCCTTTCCCAGATTTGGTACCATAATGTTCCCCACAGCAAACTTGCAGAAGTTAAAGGACACCAAAATTGGGTTAAAGTTAGTGGTGAATACCTAACCTTCCCTGGTGGTGGTACCCAGTTTAAGCATGGTGCTCTTCACTACATTGACTTTATACAACAGGTAATATGTCGCATGTGATTGATTATATCAGACTGGTGTGCATATCCCCTTTTTGTCTTCTACTTAGGTCGTTTTATACTTCGTACATTTGGATGTGTATACTTCGTACATTTGGATGTGTGAGTCAACTTTGATATTACCATGGCACCATAAATGATCTTAAAAAGTCAAATTATTTTCAAGCTCGATTTGGTTTTGGTAATATTATAATCTTTTCATTCTTTGCCTAATTTCTTTGTTGCTAATATTTTAGACCATCTGTTTACACATTAGTTGCTATGGCATACTAGTTGCTAACTTTCAGTATTAACTTACTCCATATCATATATTATGCAGTCTGTGCCTGACATTGCCTGGGGGAAGCGATCCCGAGTAGTTCTGGATGTTGGCTGCGGAGTTGCTAGCTTTGGGGGTTTCCTCTTTGATAGGGATGTCCTGACCATGTCATTGGCCCCAAAAGATGAGCATGAGGCTCAGACTCAGTTTGCACTTGAAAGAGGAATTCCAGCAATATCTGCTGTCATGGGTACCGTGAGGCTTCCATATCCTGGAAGAGTTTTTGATATCGTCCATTGTGCACGTTGCCGGGTGCCTTGGCACATTGAAGGTACTTAATTTACTACATTTGTTTAGATACCTTTTGGTGGCTTTCAAGATTTACTGACATACTATGATCATTATAAAATTTAGGTGGGAAACTTCTCTTGGAACTGAATCGATTACTACGACCTGGTGGTTTCTTCGTTTGGTCTGCCACACCCATTTACCAAAAATTGGATGAAGATGTTGAGATTTGGGAAGGTATATATTATTTTCTTTGCGTCAACATAACGCTAAAACATATCTTTGATTATTAACAAGTTAGCACATTCCTGGCAACATTGACAGCCATGAAGAAACTGACTAAAGCTATGTGCTGGGAAGTTGTTTCAATAACCAAGGACAGAGTAAATGGAGTAGGAATTGCGGTATATCGCAAACCTATGACAAATGAGTGCTATAAACAAAGGTCAAAGAGTGATCCTCCATTATGTCAAGACTCTGATGATCCCAATGCTGCCTGGTATGATTTTGTTTATCAGAACAGAAGCGGTCCTGCTCCTTTTATTATGATAACAAGATTATACACTGTTTGCTGAAATTCAGAGGTACTAGTAGCATAACTAGATATCTGTTTATATATTGATCTTTTATGTTGATGATATAATCAGGAATGTGCCTCTTCAAGCATGCATGCACAAAATACCTGTTGCTTCTACAGAACGTGGCTCTCAATGGCCAGAAGAATGGCCCGCGAGGGTGCAGAAAGCGCCTTACTGGTTGTCAAGTTCGGAGGTTGGAGTTTATGGTAAACCAGCTCCAGAAGATTTTGTGTCAGATTACGAACACTGGAAACGTGTTGTAAAGAACTCATATCTCCAAGGACTTGGAATAGACTGGTCAAATGTGAGGAATGTCATGGATATGCGAGCAGTCTATGGAGGGTAAGCAAGGGAAAAAGAATTGACTCTATTATTATTTTCTTTATGAGATTTGCAGTTTTCCTTCTCTAATTTACTTTTCAATCTGCAAACAAATCCCTCAATCCAATTTTTTTAGTTTAAAGGGATCAACTGTTCTCTTGATTGCCTGAACACAAATCTTGCTTTTCATTGCTTTGCTATATTCTCTTCTAAAACTACTCTTTAACATATACCCTTTGCAGATTGGCAGCTGCTTTGAGAGAGTTGAATATTTGGGTAATGAATGTGGTCAATATAGATGCTCCGGATACACTTCCTGTCATTTACGAACGCGGCCTATTTGGAATTTATCATGACTGGTGTGAATCGTTCAGTACCTACCCACGCTCTTATGATCTTCTCCATGCTGACCACCTCTTCTCCAAGATTAAAAAGAAGTGCGTATGCTGTATCATTGCTTTGACATGTGAGCTACTGTTTTATGCTTGATGTTCTAAATCTTGTGGATTGTTGTCTCAACAGGTGTAATTTCATGGCCTTAGTGGCGGAAGTAGATCGTATTTTGAGACCCGAAGGAAAGATCATCATCCGGGACAGTGTGGATATCATCAATGAGCTTGAGGCCATATTCAAATCTATGCAGTGGGATATTCGCATGACCTATTCTAAGGACAAGGAAGGATTGCTCTGCGCTAAGAAATCTATGTGGCGACCTACTGAGGAAGAGAAGTTAACATACGCCCTTGCAGCATAAGCCCATGCTTGGTCTTGATGCCAGTGCCACAGAGGTTAGGTATTTTTCGTTATTGTCGGCACTGCTACTTGTGTATTTTTCTGCCTTGGCTTAAATAGCATATTTTTAGTTGTGTAGTTGGGTGATTTTTAGAAGTTTTGTCCAAGATCTATTGTATTATTGGTGGCCATGAAGGGCAATCAACACACACACACACACCCCCTCCCCCCTATTTGTAAGGCCCATTGCTTCATTAGACTGCAAATCATACTATTATCATTTAATGCAATTATTCTTCTATATCTTGTGATTTTCGATTTTTGTAATTGTGTGGTGATTCAGGTTCCTCTGATTTTGTTTTTCCACGAGCATGTCCAACTAATTTGAAAAATTAATGTAACTATTGCTCGTCTTTCATGAGCATATTGATGCTTCAACAAAAAGAATAAAACTGGACATAAAAGGCTTTCTGGAAAGATATACTCCTACAAAACTATTTTTAGTGAAGATTTGCCATGTATTCACGAAAATATGCTTCAAGGGGTAATTGCAATGTAATGTATACTTTAAAATTTTCTTTTAATTCCAAATATTATGTTATCAAGGAAAATTGATAATGCTTGATTCAGAATATTTTTCCGGTTCTATACACATATTTGGAAAAAAAGATAGTGTGACATGATGGTGATTAAAGTGATCGATTATTAACTCATCATTTAATTGCTAACTACAACTAATTTAAGACTATAGGATTTTAGAAAATGTGTGGTCTACAATTTGTCACGTGTAATTTTTATTTTTATAAACTAAAATAAAAAAAGATAAAAAAAACTCCAAATTAGGGTTTTGGATGAAAATGTCAATAATAGTGTTTCAAAAATATCAACACAATGCTTTGAGAATGTCAACACAATGCTTTAAGAATGTTAATCAATTGCTTATATTGACATTCTACATGTATTATATTGACATATTTTATATAGTATGTTGACATTTTTGCTTGTACGAAAAAATTAAAAATTTTCAATTTTTTTTTCAAATTTTGACGTCGGAACATATGCATGTAGGATATCGTTGGAATCCTTATGAAATTATCTTTAATTTGATATATGTTATATGAATTTAAAGTTTTGGGATTTCTTTAAAAGTTAGTTATAACTAAACATATAGTTAATAGACATTAATACCCCTATTGATATTTTTTGGAATTAATCCTATGGCCTTATTGACGTTTTTCGTTGATCGTATTGACATTTAGGGATTAATGATCTAGGACCTTAATTTGAATATCTAATGGCTATTATTTAGTTGTAGTTAGCAATTAAGTTATGAGTTAGCAATATAACACTCCCCAAGTAGGAGTAGTATATTTTTTTATATCTACGTCTCTTTTTTAAGTTTAGCAACATATTTTGAACGGGCAAATGACCTGTAAAGTCATGAACTTTTAAAATAGTTTGATTTTTTTCGTGAATTTTAAATGTTGTTGAAAAGTTATAAACTTTATCGAACTATGTAAATTTCTCATCCAACCTGATCGGATAGATTTCTAACACAAACTTATCCTACATGGCAAGCCGGAGACGTGACTTGAAAAAACTCCACTAATTCTGATTGTTTTTCTATCTTTGCAATCTAGAACTTATCACAAACATACAAGTGACACAAATGAAAACATACAAATCGAATTCCACAAATCGATTTCAGTGTAAAAATAGCATTAATTCCACAATTCGAATTGAACCCTAAATTTGTCATTTGCCAAATCACGCCTCCAGCGAGCTGCGTAAGATAAGTTTGTGTCGGAAATCTATCGCGTTGGCACGGGTAAAGTTCATGACTTTTCATGCAATATTTAAAATTGACGGAAAAAATCAAATTATTTTAAAATTTCAAGACTTTATAGGCAATTTGCTATATTTTGAAATGTCACATTATTTGCCATTTAGATTCCAACAAAAAAGACTAAATATCAATCATATTACACAAAAGTTACCGGAGCAAATGGGTTGAGTTCTTAGACTCCTAGGTGAAAAAAGCTCCATAGAACACTCGATCTAATTATACCAAGAAACATATTGACGGGCACCAAGCATATCAAGTGCGGCCAGAGTTAGCATTGCATGCACAATAAACATGATATGAATTTAGTTAAATTCATATTTAATCCGCTAAGTCTTGGATGAAGCCGATCCATCTGATAATAGGATAGACTTGCATGAAGCTAGTATCCGGCGGGCAAGTTCATACCACACATACACAGATTTGTACTAAGATTTCATTAATGATTTGCATATTTTACACATATAGAGATTTGTACTAAGATTTTATAAATGAATTGCATAGTTTACACATATAGTCTTTATGGAAGTAGACATAATGCTAACACAAGAGATAAATACAACAACAAAGAGAGTGTACATAATACTAACACAATACTTTGAGGACATACCTCTCTAAATACCGAGGACACACCTTTTAGCTAAATGAGTACACACCCCTCAAATTCTAGCTCTTTTACTCTTTAACTCTCACTAAAAAACTTGTCTTTTAAGGATGCAAAAATTGAAACACAATTACTTGCATTGAAAATTTTTTAATAACAACAATTAAAGACAAAAAATGAAAATGTTCCTAAATTATGCACGAATAACTTAATCTTTTATTTTTTAGGACGCTTTTATTTGTGCCCTATAACTTTAATTGGGACACGAACTATAAAGACACTTGTTAAAATCGTTAGATGTATATTTAGAAATATAAATTAGCATCTTTAATCACATTAAAAATATCCTTAACGAGTTTTTTTTCCATCTGGTGTCTTGTATATTACACAAGATGAGTTTAGTACCTATTTATACATGCTAAAGTCGGTTTACTTGGCCGACATAGTGTAGCTAGTTTGTTCTAGACTTCTAGTTGGTTCCTAAACTAATATAATAATCTAAGTTACATGGCTATCATTTAATCTTCTCGAACCTCCATCCCTGTCGTTATATTTAATTACTAATTAACTTGATCTCATCTTTTCTAGATTATTCTCCAAAGTCGGTGGAGTTAATCTCAATAATTATTTCTTATAATTTTATAATACTCACTAGTTTTACTTTTACTTTTATTCTTTCTTATTCTTTCTTAAAGTGTTTATTTTTTAGTTTACTCAAGTATAAAAATCCAACATAATGGTCAAGTGAACTTTGAGATGCTTTGGAGTGATAAACATAGACTTCAACAAATCCATAAAACCATCATCCTCCCCAAAAGAACAATTTATATGTAAAAATTTATAATATAATCAAAATAAAAGGCTCATGTGTAGGAATGGGAGAGAGTTATAGCCACCAAACTAATATTAGAAATCACAAAACATCCTTTCCTATGCATACGCCTATTCCCATGCAGTCATCACCCTCTTAACAAATTCCATGTAATCAAACTAACCTTTTTTCCATTTCCAATTAATTCTAAAAAAAGAGAGAAAATCCCATCACCATTCTCTCAAAGACCATGAAGAGAGATAGAGATGATTTTGAAGATGATGAGAAGCCTCAAATTGGGTCAAGTAGTAGAACCCCCTATACAATTAGTCCTGACACTACCACATCATCATACCCTAAATCAACCACCAATCAAAATCCCTACGCTTCGAAAAACAACAACAACAACAACAATAACAAAGAGCAGGACCGTTTCCTCCCCATAGCGAATGTGGGGAGGATCATGAAGAAGGTGATCCCGGGCAATGGGAAGATCTCCAAGGACGCTAAGGAGACGGTCCAAGAGTGTGTGTCGGAATTCATCAGCTTCGTCACGGGAGAGGCCTCCGACAAATGCCAACGAGAGAAGCGGAAGACGATCAATGGGGACGACATCCTTTGGGCCATCACAACCCTAGGCTTCGAAGATTATGTGAATCCACTCAAGATATATTTGGCAAAGTATAGAGATATTGAAGGGGAGAAACTCAACGTACCAAAGCAACAACCTCTTGAACAACAACAACAACAGCAACAACAGCAACAACAGCAGCAGCAGCAGCAGCAACAACAACAACAACAACAACAACAACAACAACGCATGCATCACGACCAAAACTCACCAAATATTCCATACAATAGTGTGTATTCCACCGCGAATCTCATCACGCAGCCACCCTTCGTCTCGGGTGATCCGCCCTTTCCCTTGCCTTTCTCTCAGAGCTCTATTCAGACAGGGTCGTTGCCTCAGCATGATCATGTTGAAGATCATTGGTAAATCGATTTTTTTTTAATTTTTTTTAAATGTTTGATTTTTTTTCTCTCATTGATTTGGAGTGAGGAGAAAAGTTTTGATTGTATATGGTATATAGAGTGCAATAGTTGATTTAGAAAATTATAGAAACCAATTTATTTGGAGTTACCAACTCTTTTTAGTAGTGTCTGATTTTTTAAAAAATTATTTCGATTGTTAAGGAAAGCCCAATGCAAGGTAGAGGTGAGTAAGAAGAAATATTTGGTTGAATTTAGGCTCATTGGCCCAAAAATATAGTACTCCATCTCCCAACTTCTATAACCTATATGGTTAATTAAGATAAACATGAAATACATAAATTAATTAAAGAAGCAAAGATGTTCTTAAGATTTTATGGTTAATTTCATGGGTGGGAAGGTAAAACCCTGGTCTTAATTCTTGAAAACTATTCATGATCAACATGAAATTCTCTCATATTTTAAGATTTGATATGCTAAGATCTCCTGAAAATTAAGAAGGAAAGAATAAAAGAATGCACACATTTTGCAGTGTTTTTTAATCAACTTGAACTTTCTGATAATATTTATATATGTTAATTATTTTCAATCTTCTTTCTATTCTGTTTTCTTTCTTCATTTGAAGGTAACACACTTTCTTTTTCCAACAAAGATCACTTAGTTATTTCATAAATAGTTAAAATATTTAATTACTTTATCTTTCTTTATTTTATTCATATTTCCTATTTTAAAAAATCCAACAATTTTTTCTCTATCTACTTAAACTCTTTAAAATAAGAGGACATAAAATATTGTGCTTCCTAAGAAAGAGTAATCTTCAAGGTAGTTGAGTCGTAGTATTTCTTTACAAATCGTCCTGAGGTAGTTGAGTCATACTCCCTCTGTCCCTTAAATTTTGTCATATTTTTCTATTTCCGTCCGTCTCACAAAATTTGTCACAGTTCACTTTTTACCATTTTTGATAGTGAACCCCATATTCCATTAATTCATTCAAACTCACATTTGATTAGTATAAAGCTAATATAAAAGTAGGACTCACTCTCTATTAACTTTTTCAACTCACATTCTATTACATTTCTTAAAATTTGTGCCCGGTCAAAGTGTGATAAAATTTAAGGAACGGAGGGAGTAGTATTTTTTGGATCATCTCAAGGTAGTCGAGCCATTTTTATTTTTTGACAAATAATTTTATTTTCTTTTTCTCTCTTCTATTCTATTTACTCTCTATTCTATTTACTCTCATATTTTATCCGTCTTAACCTTAACATTATTTTCTTACATCTCTTGTTCAAAAAGAGAAAAACACTTCAATTTTCTTGGATACAAAAGATTTTTACCGTGTCAAGTGGCTCAAATATTTAATGTTCAATTTTTTTTACACAAATTAAGGGATAATTATCCGGAAATGCAGAAACTACTCTGACCAAATTTCAAAGGGATATTTTTCCGTAAATGCAGAAACTACTGTTGACCAAATTTTTATTAATAACCAACTCAAAAATCTTTAAAGAATAGATGAACTCTATAAATAGTGAAATTTGACTCTATGCACTAGTCAATATTCAATAACTCTATAGCCAATTCTACAGAATCTTGAAAACCACCATAAAATGAATTAATTGTCCCAAAAAATTGACTTTTAGTTGCGGATGAGAATTGAGGTGCGGACTCCATTAGTCCATTTATACAAATTGACTAGTAATACTACTATTAATGATCGATACCAAATTAAATTGGTACTACTATCCAACCCACATATATATTTACCTCAGAGTTCTAATACATCAATTCAAATGGGACCTAACTGAAGTTGATAAACACTAGTCTATTTAAATAGTTTGTTGATAAAATGGTCACATGATTTCATCTGTCCTGTTTTAGCCATGTTAGGCAAAAATAATGGGATACGCTTTGCTTTTAGGCGACTTAAAAGCAACGACTTTACTTACTTTTTGCTATCTTTATGCAACATTAGGAAATCAAAATCGCACTTTAGAAAGTTTAGTAAAATTCTTGTATGGTTGGATTGCACCCCTCTATTTAAAATTTGAATGGTAATTTATAAAAAAAATACACTCTATCCCATTAAAAACAAAATGTTTTCTTTTTTGGGTTATCTCATTAAAAATGAAATATTTCCTAAAATGAAACAATATCTGTCTTACTTTATTCTTTTCTTATTAACTCACAAAACAAGTAGTACTACATAAAATCTCGTGCCAAAAAACAAATGTTTCATTTATAATGGGACCAGGGACGGATCTAATGTGCAATTAGGAGGGGCAAATGCCCTCCCTCAAAATTTCATATCTATGTATAAATTCTATTGTAGAAAAAAATTAATATTAGTTTCTTCTTTAAATGCCCCTCCTCAAGCACTTCAAATATCCCCACATGTATTTTTGCCCCTTCTATGATCATTTTCTAGATCCGTCCCTGAATGGGACGGAGGGAGTATATAACACATATGTGTAATGCATTTCATGATATAGATGAGTAATTGACATAAGGTGTTGAGAAGAAGAGAAGCATTAAAGCATGTTGAGAAGAGGAGAAACATTAAGGAATATTTGAGTCCCAAGATTAGAATAATAAATCATGCCTTGTTCCTATGTTAGTCTTGTTCCAAGACGACATTTATTGTAGTAACTCAAGGGTCCCCAACATGCCTATAAATACATCGGTGTTGGGTACCACTTCATCATCTCATACAATACAATCAATAAGCTTTGTAATACTCTTCTCTCAAATATGCCGACTGAACCATTTAACATGGTATCAGAGCGGGTTTGGACTCAGATAAGGTATCATCATCGTCCTTGATACCTTTCTCGGCCCTTTCCCGTTTTTTCCTTTTTTCTTTTCCCGTTGTACCTGTAACCATAAGCCAAAATGTCAGATGACAATAAAATAATAACCGAAACCTCAGATTCATCTATGGCAGATGAATTTGCCCGGCAATTTGCCAATTTTATGCGCAATAGTTTTGCGACGAGCCAACCAAATCCACCAGAAACCACTGCTGTGTCATACAGAATTGACACACAGCCCCTCCACATCGGTGGAAACAAGCTTAATGGAGAAAATTACGCCCTTTGGTCCGTGGTTGTGAAGACGGCGATAAGCGGTCGGGGAATGGTCTCTCACGTCACCGGAGTGCCTTCTCCCCCTCCGCCAACTGATCCAGCTTTCATACAGTGGCAACAAGCCGATCACTGTGTGGTCACTTGGTTGTTACAAAACATCGAACCCCGACTGGTTAGTCGAGTTTCACAACATCCGACGGCGAAGCATATCTGGGATGCTTTGGCCGTCACTTATGGGAGCGGAGGAGATAAAATTCAGGTGTACGACCTCCAATATAAGGCAACCACGCTGCGACAGGGAAGCAAATCGTTAGATGAAATATGGGGCATGCTAACTGAGCTATGGATTGAAATCGATCAGAAGCAGAGGAACCCAATGATATACCCAGAAGATATAAAGATTCACGACAAGTTCATACAAGATCAGAGACTATGCCAATTTGTGTATGCAATTGATAGCAAATACGAAACTACCAAGAGGGAGATACTGAAAATGGATCCACTTCCCTCAGTTGATTATGCGTACAATCTGGTCCAGCAAGAGGAGACGCGACTCCAAGTTTTACAAACGGGAAACAACAACGGAGGAGTTGCAGCTGACGGAATCGGCGCAGGTCTCGCCGTCCGAGGGTGGCAGAACCAGGCCAGCGGTTCTCGGGGTGGCGGTCGCAGCGGCACCGGCAGAAACCGACGCAGTGAGGAAGAGGACAAGTCGAAATTGGTGTGTTCTTACTGCAAACGAAAGAGACACACAAAAGAGTCGTGCTTTGAACTCGTCGGTTATCCAGATTGGTGGGAGGAAAAGCACGGCAAGCCGCAGCCACCGCGGGCACCTTGGAGCCGTGGCGGTCACGCCGCCGCAGTTATCGGAGGAAGCGGAATCGGCGCCGTCCCTGGCAGCTCAAGCGCGACTGCCCAACCGGCAAATAGGACCGGCGACGCCACCATCCAATCGACGAACAAGACCGGGGCGGCGAATTTTGTCGCCGGAGGAAATGGGAGCGTCATCGGTGATTGGAGTGCAGAATTAGAGAATGGAGGAGAAGCGGCGCCCAATTTGGGTTCAGGTACATTAGGGTTTGGGGGCTCTTTTATTAGAGACCCCCAAACTTTTCAAAAATCAGAAAATATACCCCACCCATCTCCAAATTTTCAAAACCCCCCCTACCAAAATCACCAGCCTCACTTTTACCCCAAAACTTCCAGGAAACACATAAATACCCCAATTTTGTGCCAAAATCAATTTTAGCCTCTCGAAAAACACGGAATTGCGTGTACAGTGTCCAGTGATCAAGAAAAAAATGACAGATGGATATTTGACTGTGGGGCAACCGATACAATAACATATGATGCCACCGATCTCACTGAACTCCATAAACCTCACAAATCACACATCCAGACTGCCAATGGGGATTTTACAGTTGTTGAGGGGGCCGGGACTGTTAATATATCACCAACACTGCAATTGTCAAATTGTCTCTATATTCCTTCAATGTCTCACAAGTTATTGTCCATTAGTCATGTCACAAAGGAGTTGAATTGTACGTTACTAATGCAACCACAATTTTGTTTGTTGCAGGATATCCGAACCGAGGAGATAATTGGGCGTGGCACTGAACGTGATGGACTTTACTACGTGGATGAGATAGCTCAAAAAGGAACTGCCATGCTAACTCACGGGTCGGCAGATCGGAATGCTTGGCTTTGGCATCGGCGTTTGTGTCATCCCTCTATCGGTTACTTAAAATTGTTATTTCCTAGTATTATTCCTAAGCATGACATGTACTGTGAAACTTGTTTTCTATCCAAAAGTCACCGAAACTCTTATCCTTTAAATAGTACTCGTGTTGAAACCTTATTTTCCTTGGTTCATTCTGATGTGTGGGGTCCCGCACCAGTTATTGGGGGGCAAGGTCTTCGATATTATTTAGTTTTTGTCGATGATTGCACTCGTATGACCTGGGTATATTTTATGAAACATAAATCTGAAGTTTTCTCACACTTTACTCACTTTTACCACCTTATCCAAACTCAATTTCAAAAATCCATTCAGATACTTCGGTCAGATAACGGGAGGGAATTCGTTAATTCTAGTATGAAGCAATTTTTCCAAGAAAAAGGTCTTATACATCAAACCACTTGTGCCTACACTCCTGAACAAAACGGTGTAGCCGAAAGAAAAAACCGATCTCTCCTCGAAATGACCCGTTCTATGCTCATAGAATCACAAGTCCCAAGCCATTTCTGGCCAGAAGCCATTGCCACCTCAGACTACCTTTTAAACCGGCTGCCTGCTAGTATTCTCAAACACAAAACCCCTCCGCAACTCTTGTCCACCCTCACCACGATACCTCCCCCCTTGACACTAGAACCTCGCGTCTTCGGGTGCTCGGTTTTCGTCCATATCCCTAAACACGAAAGAACTAAATTATCACCATGTGCTATTAAATGCGTTTTTGTAGGATATGGGGTAAATCAGAAGGGGTATAGGTGTTTTGATCCAAAGTCAAACCGTATGTTCGTTACAATGAACTGCAATTTTCTTGAAACAGAGTACTTCTTCACCCACCTTAGCGGCCAGGGGGAGAATACTATTAGGAATAACAATGACATTGACCCGCTAAGTTGGATGACAATACCAATACCAATGCCAACGCCAAGCAATCCTGAAGCTGACCTAACAGAGAAAGCAGTAAGCAATTCCGCTGAGCAAGTCACTGATGTGGTAGAGTCTATTACAGAACGTGACATCGTCCCAACTATTTCTCCGCTTAGGTTATCCAATGTAAGTACTCTTTTGGATACAGATAATTGTTTGGCTAACACTGTGAATACAGAAGAGATCGAAAATCCAATCGAGGCTATAGAAGGGGAAAATGAGGTCGAAGGAGTTGATCCTGACACTAGGAGATACATGCTTCCTCCAAGGCCTAACAGAGGAGTTCCACCCAAAAGATACACACCAGAAAAGATTGTCAGGAAAAGGCGCTACTCTATCGTGAACCTAGCAAAAGGCCATCTATCTGAAATGGCTCGGGCTTTCGAGAATGCACTATATGAGGAAGAAGAAATACCACAGACATGGGAGGAAGCTATGAAACACAAAAATTGGAGGGAAGCAATGAAAAAAGAGATTGATGCACTGATCCGGAACCACACTTGGGAGAAATGTGCCCTGCCAGAAGGAAAACGACCAGTAGGCTGTCGGTGGGTTTTTACTATCAAGAGAAGACCTGATGGCTCCATAGAAAGGTACAAGGCACGGCTTGTCGCGAAAGGCTACACTCAGACATATAGAGTTGACTATTCAGAGACCTTCTCTCCAGTAGCCAAGATGGACACAGTTCGGGTTTTGTTATCTATTGCTGCTAATAGGTACTGGCCATTGCATCAGTTCGATGTAACGAATGCCTTCCTCCATGGTGAATTGGAGAAGGAAGAAGAAGTTTATATGGAGGCACCTCCGGGTTTCAAAGCAGATTTCAAGACAGGTGAAGGGTGTCGATTGAGAAAAACCTTGTATGGATTAAAGCAATCCCCAAGGGTGTGGTTTGGAAAGTTTGTCGGGGCAATGATTAGATATGGATATACACAGAGTAATTCAGACCATACTCTATTTTTCAAGAAGCAAGGTGATAAGTTGGAGGTAACCTGGTAACATGGAAGAGCAAGAAACAAAAGGTGGTGGCTCTTTCGAGTGCTGAAGCAGAATTTCGTGGGATCAAGAGTGGGTTGACCGAGATATTATGGCTAAGAAGGTTGATGACAGAAATCAATTTCTCACCGAGCAAATGCCAGTTGTATTGCGATAACAAAGCAGCTATAAGCATCTCACAAAACCCAGTTCAACATGATCGAACTAAGCATGTGGAGGTGGACAGACACTTCATCAAAGAAAATATTGAAAATGGTATTGTTGAGCTTCCCTTTGTTCGTTCAGAAGATCAGCTTGCCGACATTTTGACTAAGGCAGTTGACTCAAGAAGTTTTGAAGAAGTTCTTTCCAAATTGAGCATTGGAGATCCCACTACTCAATTTGAGGGGGAGTGTTGGGAAAAGAAGAAATATTGATGAAGAGTTAAGTCCCAAGATTAGATAATTAATCATGCCTTCTTCCAATAATTGTCTTGTTCCAAGAATACATTTATTGTAGTATCTCAAGAGTCCCCAACATCCCTATAAATACATGGATGTTGGGTACTATTTCATCATCAAATACAATACATACAATACAATCAATAGCTTTCCAATACTCTCTTCTTCTCAAATATGCCGACTGATCCATTTAACACCTCCTAGCCATCAGCGGAGTAAGGATAGCTGCCTTGATGTTCCGTTCCTGAATATCACTAGTTGCCTTGATCTTCCGTTCTTGAATATCACATTCCCTTTCACGTGTGACTCTCATTTCACGCAGTGCTGCAGTGAAATCATTAGGAACCGTATATGATGGTGTTGCAACTTCTTTGCCTTTTCTTTTAGCCTTAGCCTTAATTTTGTCTCTTCCAATAGGACGTTGTAATGTTGAAGAAACACTCCCAGGTGTGGAGTTAATTTGAGGTCCTCCCTCCTCACTAGTCCTCGACCTTTTTGAGCTTCCACGACTTTCTTCAAGGCTGTCGTCATCTGGCTGGTATTGCAATGAACCGGTGCTATTCAACTTCAATTTCCCCACTTGGGATGGTGTCGCATCACGCTCTCAAACACCTGATGGTGAGTAAATTTACCCTTACCATAGATTTGTTGAGCGGCTTTCTCAATGTCCTCATTAGATTGGCCGCTTGTAGCTCGTTCATGTGCACGCTTGTACGCAGCAATCCACTTGGAGACATTTGCGTTGAGTCGTCTGTAGCGCTGTCTCAATGACTCCAAACTCCTCTGTGCGCCCATTGTTGGATTTTCTTTTCTTGTTTGTTCATATTGAACAAGAATATTTTCCCATAGATTCGCACTAGTTCGGTTGGTGCCAACACATGCATTTGCGCTGATGAAACACCAAGCAGACATTAGCGCATTGTCTTCTTGCTCATTCCAACCATGTGGAAGCGTTTGAAGCATTCACATTAGTTTCAAATTGGCTAGAATTTGGAAAATGATCAAAGCTAGGGATATAATCTTGGGAAGGATTGAAAGTTTGGGAAGGGTTGAAATTTTGGGTTGAGTAGAAATTTTGAGAATCAGAGAATATCTCATCATCATCCATGATGAACAACAAAGAGGACCAAAAAATAAGAAATTATATCAAAGAAAGGATTATAGAATGAGAAAAGATAAGATTTTTTTTTCAAAGCTATAGCAAATGTGGTCTCTATTTATAGAGAATGAAAAATTATGAATTTTGATATAATTTTTATAATTATTTAATATTTTATTTTCGAGGTATATTAATTATAGAAAAAAAAATAACAGCCAATGAGAATGTGCCATTTGGCACAATCTCATTGGCTGAACCATTAATAAATTTGACCAACCAAGAGGTTAGTGGTTGCCATTTGACCAACCATTGTCGAAGAGAGAGACCCTTGAATTCATTCTTTATTTTTTTTTAAATGCATGGTGACGTGGCGGTCGACCATGCAATACCGATAAACGTGGTCTTAGCGCCTGACCCAAGTCATCTGGGTTCAGATACCACTTGATCGTCTATTGTATATTAATTTGATATTGCACACTTTAGATCAAACCTATACGAATTTGAGTAATTTGAGATTGGACTCTAATGAGACGTTAAATTAATTAGAATTGGAGTTGAGACCATTAATATATTGGTGGCACCTTCATCTGTTCCCTGTGTAAGATGCTTAACAACCCATTAAATTTCCTAAATGAATGAATTCTGTATATCTCTAGCTAAGATGGCTCTTTTGCAATCTCTTATTACTCGTGTTGATGTAGCTGTTTTTGATGACATTGACACAAGGAAAAAAAAACAAACAAATAGAAACTTGTACCCATCGTTAAATGGAGATGGATCCCCTACTGCCACCACAGCAGAGAGTATTGTGCTCTCACAACTGGATATTTTATTTATAAAATAAAATATTAAAATATTTATTAAGTTTTTTTTTAAAATGTGCTGTGAGAGCACAACACTCCCTGCTTGGTGGAAGCACAGCTGGAGATCCATTCCCTCGTTAAATTTGTGTCTCTATCATTGATCAGAGAGTGACTCAGAGAGCACTAATATATTGGTGGGCACCTTCATCTATTCTCCTATGTAAGATGTTCACAACCCAATGAATGAATTCTGTGTGCCATCAAGGATATATGTGAGGTCACTAATTGAGACTTTTGTATGAAAGTCGTGGAGTGCACGTAACATTAATCTTACATAATTTAAAATTTTAATATGATAAGACCAAATAAGATTTTGAATCACACAAGACCGTTCCATAGTAATGGAGGCAAAAATTTTCGGGACGGAAATTAAGAAAAATTGTGTTAGGTGAGTTAAGTAAAGAGAGAATAAAGTGGAAAATGAAAAAGGTAGAGAGATGAAGATAGAAAAAAGTAAGAGAGAGTAAAATAGGTATGGAAAAATGTGTTGACTTTTACTAAAAAGGAAAATGACTCTATTACTATGGAACGGACGGAAACGGAAAAACGCTCCTATTACTATAGGACGGAGGAGTACTATTTGGCAAGTCAAATCGAACTCACACTGAAAAATTAAATTGAACTGCACCACTGATTTCATTTCAACTTTTTAATCAGGTTTAAATTCTCTAATTAAATTAATTTTCAATTCCATATTGAACCGGGAGGAAAATTTCAAAAATACTACACAAAGTTTGTTTTCAAAGAATAATAGTACTATTAGTTTTATATGCATATCAATAACCAGTTTTTCCTCTCCGATTAAAATATTTATTTCTCTTTCTCTCTGCATTTAATAATTACACTCACATTTTCTCTCTCTAATTAAACATATTAACTTCTAAATTCTCATGCTGGCTAAAAAATGTATTATTTTAGCCAAAATGGAGAGAGCGGTATTTAACCTCGCTATTAATGTCACATTATTGATCGGTGCGAGTTTTATGAAATTGTTTGACTTTATTGGTAAAAGTGGATAAAAAAAGTTAGTGGTATGTGGATCATACTTTTATATATTTATTTTATAATAAAATGAGAGTGATAATGAGTTAATGAAATATAGGGTTCATTGCCAAAACAGACAAAAGTAAAATGAGACATTTATTGAGTACCGTCCAAATAAGGAAATAGTAGGAGATATTTAATGGAGACCAAATGAAGTATAAACATTAGGACTTCCACATTGCATATAAAGTACTCCATCCGTCCCCCATTATTTTGACACCGTTTGACTTGACACGTGTTTTAAGAAATGTAGTGGAAAGTGGATTGAATAAGTTAGTGGAATGTGAGCCCTACTTTTATATATTCATTTTAGAGCATTCCCAATGCTCTCCCTAAAAACTCTTTTATTTCTCCCTAACTCCTGCCACATCAGCGCCACATCAGCACCAAAATTTATCCTCAGTTTTTAGCCAACTGCTCCAATGGTTTCTCCCTTATTTCTCCCTTATTTTTCCCTAACTCAACATTTCATTTTTACATCATCACTAATATTGTTTAATTTTCCCTACAAATGTGAATGAACAATTCATCGTTGTATTAATCATTGCAAAATATAATACAACGAGAAAAAAAAAACTACAAATAAAAAACCATAAAAAACAAAGATTTAAAAAATTAAGAGGGAGGGACGTCCGGCGGGAGGCCCATCAGGATC
>NC_062966.1:33260629-33368322 GCF_023119035.1 Salvia hispanica | reverse complement strand
GAGTTAATTGACGTGGCAAGAGTGACTAGACGCACCACTTTCATTTTGGCTTGGTTCTTGATCTTGATAGCCTATAACTATACTACTACTACTACTACTACTACTATTTAACATTAATATTTATAATCAAATATTGTCAGGAAAAGGCTTGGTTCCACCCAAAAGATACACACCAGAAAAGATTGTCAGGAAAAGGCGCTACTCTATCGTGAACCTAGCAAAAGGCCATCTATCTGAAATGGCTCGGGCTTTCGAGAATGCACTATATGAGGAAGAAGAAATACCACAGACATGGGAGGAAGCTATGAAACACAAAAATTGGAGGGAAGCAATGAAAAAAGAGATTGATGCACTGATCCGGAACCACACTTGGGAGAAATGTGCCCTGCCAGAAGGAAAACGACCAGTAGGCTGTCGGTGGGTTTTTACTATCAAGAGAAGACCTGATGGCTCCATAGAAAGGTACAAGGCACGGCTTGTCGCGAAAGGCTACACTCAGACATATAGAGTTGACTATTCAGAGACCTTCTCTCCAGTAGCCAAGATGGACACAGTTCGGGTTTTGTTATCTATTGCTGCTAATAGGTACTGGCCATTGCATCAGTTCGATGTAACGAATGCCTTCCTCCATGGTGAATTGGAGAAGGAAGAAGAAGTTTATATGGAGGCACCTCCGGGTTTCAAAGCAGATTTCAAGACAGGTGAAGGGTGTCGATTGAGAAAAACCTTGTATGGATTAAAGCAATCCCCAAGGGTGTGGTTTGGAAAGTTTGTCGGGGCAATGATTAGATATGGATATACACAGAGTAATTCAGACCATACTCTATTTTTCAAGAAGCAAGGTGATAAGATCACGTGTCTAATCATATATGTTGATGATATGATCATTACAGGGGATGACATAGAAGAAATTGAGAACTTGAAAAAGAGTCTATTTCAGGAATTTGAGATGAAAGACTTGGGTGACCTCAAATATTTTCTTGGAATTGAAGTACTAAGGTCAACAAAAGGAATTTTTCTGCGACAAAGAAAGTACATTTTGGATATTCTAGCAGAAACTGGTCTACTAGAATGTAAACCGGCAACCACTCCTATGGCAGTCAATCATGGATTGCAAATCAAAGAAGAAGCTGAGTTGACCGATCGCAGTCGATATCAGCGACTAGTCGGAAAACTTATATACCTATCACACACTAGGCCAGACATAGCCTACGCAGTAGGAGTTGTTAGTCAGTTCATGCACAAGCCACAAACGGATCATATGGAGGCAGCACTTGGGATCTGTCGGTATTTGAAAGGAACTCCGGGACATGGAGTATTGTTCTCCAAAAACGGACATCTTGAAATTCATGGATACACTGATGCTGACTGGGCAGGAAATCCTAATGATAGGAAATCCACAGCAGGCTATCTTACCTTCATTGGAGGTAATTTAGTAACGTGGAAGAGCAAGAAACAGAAGGTGGTGGCTCTCTCAAGTGCCGAGGCAGAATTTCGTGGGATCAAGAGTGGGTTAACTGAGATATTATGGCTAAGAAGGTTGATGAAAGAAATCAATTTCTCACCTAGCAAGTGTCAGTTGTATTGTGATAACAAAGCAGCTATAAGTATCTCACAAAATCCAGTTCAACATGATCGAACTAAGCATGTCGAGGTGGACAGACACTTCATCAAAGAAAACATTGAAAATGGTATTGTTGAACTTCCATTTGTTCGTTCAGAAGATCAACTTGCCGACATTTTGACTAAGGCCGTCGACTCAAGAAGCTTTGAAGGTGTACTTTCCAAATTGAGTATTGGAGACCCCACTACTCAATTTGAGGGGGAGTGTTTTGAAGAAGAGAAACATTAAAGCATGTTGAGAAGAGGAGAAGCATTAAGGAATATTTGAGTCCCAAGATTAGAATAATAAATCATGCCTTGTTCCCATGTTAGTCTTGTTCCAAGACGACATTTATTGTAGTAACTCAAGGGTCCCCAACATGCCTATAAATACATGGGTGTTGGGTACCACTTCATCATCTCATACAATACAATCAATAAGCTTTGTAATACTCTTCTCTCAAATATGCCGACTGAACCATTTAACATAAGGTGTATTGGTATTCGAGAGAAAGAAAATGCATCTCCTCCCTCTCTGTCAATTCCACTTCGATGCTCGAGCAAATTTTAACTACATACCATAAGTCACTATCGTGGTTTTAGTGTTTTGTATTGCTTTACATTTTTCGATGTGATACAAAACACTCAAGCCAAAAAGATGATTGGCTAGAATAAACAACAACAAAAAATTAAAATGAGCAGGACATATCAATAAGCAAGACTAAGGATAAGAGCTCTAAACAACAGTCCGAAGGAAATAAAATATCACCCCCTTTAGTGGTTTTTGATGCCCTATGTTAGTTATTAGTCCATCTTCTAATTTTGATTAATTCCTCGTACATTTGTCTACATTTGTCTCGACAGGAAGGGAAACTCTAGATACACCATTTAATCGGGACCATCTCTTCAAATACTCTATTTTATTTCTAAGATACCATATGGACCACGTTGTCATATTAAAGAGAGAAGTACCATAGCTTTTTTTTTTTAAAATCAAATTTGATGCACTTACTTTGTTACCGTCATAACTAATCATCTATCACGTTTATCCAATCACAAAAAGTAAATCAAACTCCACAATCGAGTTAAGCCCAAGTCATTCAAAACTAAAGATGTATGAGTTCTAAGATAAATGTGTCAAATCCAAAGTACTTATGTTTTATAAAGTTTACACTAAACTTAGGGTCCAGCTGGACAATAGTTGTACTTAACCACTACTTTATATACTAGAAAGTAGTAACTAAATAATACATGTCGCATGTTTATTTATTTATTTATTTATTTGTAAATGTCATGAACTTTATATCATTTATGCTTTTGATATGACTTTAACCAACATCATAAATAGTTTTGTGCCACCATATCAGTTACCAAAAATCTCCAATCTAACTACTTGAAGATACTCCTTCGTCATATTGTGTGATGTGTGTAGTCCAATTAACCACCATTTCAAAATTTCAATAGTGTTTCATTTGATTAAAATTAGATTAAAAAAGTTATAAATTGAATTATATTTTAATATTTCCACGAGTTAATATTTTATTTAGAAGTATTTTTTATCTATGTTATATGCACTACTATAATCTATTATTCTAAATTAACATTGGAAACAATTACCTATGTATAGTAGTATCGGTCAAGAAACTCAAGAAAGAACTATTTGATGTTTGTAGATTGGTCCAAGGACGGATCCAACATGTATCAAGAAGGGGCAAATGCCCCTCCTCCATTTTCCTCACATATATATAATTTGTATAATATAAAATTTATTTAGTTTAATTTCTCACTAATTGCTCCATCTAAAATACATGAATTTGCCTATGTATATTTTTACCCCTCCCAGTATAAATTCCTGGCTCCGTCTCTGGATTGGTTTAAAATTTGTGAAACATATTCCACACATGTAAGAGAGGGGCCAGAAAGTTAGTAATGTTGACGCAATGTATATATATTTGTTTGATGTTTTTTGCATTCGAAATATATCACATATTTTGTATGAACATCAGGTGAGCAAGCTCACGTGTGTTGACATGATATATCATTTTCTCAATTCCAATTGCCAAGTTGTAATATATATAGGGCCACTCCTCCATATTAATTATTGCATTTTGTTGGGTAATTTGATTTTCAATGTTGCTAAATTAAATTTGTCAAAATGGATTAACTGATATAAATTGTTAGACAAATTCCCCCTCTCCACCCACACATGTAAGATTTCTCATAATGAAATTTGATTTCCTTAACTAAAGCTACGGTATTGGCATAAATTCTAATGGCTTCAATATTGTTGTTATATTCTAGATATAGAAAATGTAAGTCAATTTTGATACATAGACAAATCCTTGTAGGTAATTCCAAAATTAATTTCAATGGACTATTTGGACAAATAATTGAGCAAATTTGATCGGTTATAGAGTATCGATTTGATTGGTGGTCTTGTTACATCCATAAACTATAGGAGAAAAAATGAGTCATTAATGTAGCCTTGTTTTATTGACAATTAATTCGCATTGGATATTTTTTTCATGACTACCATATATTTTCTAAGTACGAGCATTATGTTGTGGCCCTTTCAAACTTTGTTTTCGACCAGTCAATGAAAACAGAAACTTTGTTAATAAAAGGACATATTATTGTATCAAAAAAAATAATAAATAGTGTATTTTAGTTTTTTTATTTATTTAATTTTATGTGCAATACTATTCTATAAATTAATAAATAGTTTATTTAAGTAGATTTTTCATGTGCATTACTATTTCAGTCAATTTTATTAACTGAAATAAATACACAATCCTTATTACTATGAAAATAAATTAAGAAAATGCTAATTTTGTGCCATTATTCGTGGATTAGAAGTTGGAGTCTCAAATTTTTACTCTCAATCCCTTATCAATACTCTCAATGCAAATTAAAAAGTGACAGATACGTGCTTGGTGAAGTCCGGATGTATGATGCTCTTCTTCTTCTTGGTTACTTCATTACTTGGATGTTTTTGGTGCTATTTTAGTGGTTCTTTAGGCCTTTTACTTAACAGTTTTTGTGCTATCTTTTAACTCGCCAAACCTAGGTTTGGATATTGGCTTAGCCTAACGTTTTAATTCAAGTTTTTTTTTTTTTTAATCTTTTGTTATTTTTGTTGCATTTTGAACTTTGATCGCTATATTTTATTTCAAAATTTTCTAAATGCATAAAAAAACACCCATCACGACTTTTCATTCAAAAGGTGGCTAAAACTATTCATAATTGACCAAAGACACAAAGATATTAGACCAAGAGGCCATCTGAAGTATCCTCATTAACCATTTTCAATCAAACTTATTTTACTCATAAAATTTGAAAAAATAATTTATATATATTCTAGTATAAACCCAAAATGAATACTTACATGAATATGTCAATTCAAAACTTTTCATTTCTTTTATCGCTTTGTATAAGTCTCGATAGTTAGGTTTATAGCTTGATCATATTGACTGGTTGTAAGCCGTCTCAGTCAACCAACTTATAATTTGTCCAAATAGTTAGCCTATAAAAATGATTGACAATTAGTAGTTAATCAGTTGACAATTTAATTATCAGTTGGGCATATAACTGGAATGTAGTGACTCATCTACTTAATTGTTATAAAACGATTTACTTAATTAATTATAATATACTCCTTCCGTCCCCGATTAAGAGTCACACTTTTCCATTTCGGTCCGTCCCCAATTACGAGTCACACTTCATTTTTACCATAAATAGTAAGTAGGTCCCACATTCCACTAAATTAATTCACTCACATTTTATTATAAAATCAATATAAAAAATGGATTCCACGTTCCACTAACTTTTTCAACCAACTTTTCTTTACATTTCTTAAAACTCGTGCCCGGTCAAAGTGTGACTCCTAATCGGGGGGGAGTAATTAATATCAATGACAACTAGTTAAGTGAAGCATTGTTGTGTGTAGTATATTGTTCGCTACGACAATTCAATAATACTTATAGCTTGATCATATAATCATATTGACTGGTTGTAAGACTAGCTTGTCAGGAGAGAGAGCCCATATAGCCACATAAATTATTCTTACAACCGAATTGGAAATCAAGTCCGTAACACATTAGTACTAATATGCTTCTTATTTGAATCAGAAGGTAGTTGTTATATTGCTTTCGTTTCCAGCAACCTCATATGAGATATTTGCAATATAGGTTGTGGCCATCGAGTATATACTAATTAGTACTACTTCTATATTTGATTGTCAAGTCAAAACTATATTGTGGCCACGCTACAAACATATATTGTCTCTTCTTATTCGAATCCGAAGATGTATCGTCTAATTTAAGAAATTTTGATATTGTTATTATTCTCATGAAAATAACACTAATTTCCTCCACATGTCTAGTATTATTAAATCAATAAACACAACATTATATAGAAAATGACATTGCAACCATACACCTTATACCCGCCATATCCCATATGTGAAGAAATAATAAATGGTAAGTGGCGGCCAAGGGCCCTTCAATACCGATTAATTAACGACGTCTAATTTCAACCCTTTTATTTTCCTTAATTAAGAGTGTATTCTCCAATTTCATTTTTTTCTTTTAAATTTAAAATAAAAACTAATATCAACTAGATACATACTTCTATACTAAAATTAGTATTTATGTCTAAAAATGATATACTCCCTCCGGCCACCATACAAGTCCCATTTGCCTCTTACTACCATTTTTGGTAATATAACACACATTCCACTAACTTTATCTTACTCATATTTTATTATAAAACTAATATATAAAAGTATAACACACCTTCCATTAATCTTTTCTCACCTAATTTTTATTACATTTTTTAAAATCCGTGACCAGTCAAATATGACCTTATAATAGTGGACGGAGGGAGTACTATATTAAAAGCCGCGTCTCATCTCCTGTTGAAAGTTGCATTTTTCGACGTAACCAAAAATCTTTTACAGGACAAAATATTAGAACTAAAAATGACATAAAGTCATAAAATAATTTATCATGCAACTAGTGTATTTATAAAATTTTACAACTTTAGGGACCACAGCTAATGATGTCAAATCATATTTTTTTTAATATCAATTAGTAATTTAAAAAACAATTTAGTGAAAGTTGTTCGTTCATATACCACTAATTTCACTAAAAGAATAAATGCGAAATATATGATAAATTACAATATTATTTAGAGAAAAAAAAAGAAGAAAACCTAGAAACCTCTAGAAAAAGGGCGAATAAATATATAGTTAATAATAAATTTAACCCAAAAAGACAAGCCAAATTGCAGTGGGAATATATTTTGATGACAGGGTGACCTAAAATTAAAAGTAAAGTGAGTTAGTAGTCTAATTATAGGTGCTGGTTTCAACTCTGGAAACAGTAGTTAAAAGATGAGAATTAGATGCGTTAGGACCCAATTTTGTATGGAGTTTTAAAAACAATATCATTTACATATGTCTGCCCATCAAACTCTCAAAGGGGCCCTCAAAATGTCGGAACCAAATTTATACATCAGCAAACACACATTTTCTGTTTGCAATATTTCCACAGAATTTGATATGTTTCACATAGTTCCCCTCAAACACTACCTTTGTATGGCCATTTGTTTCAATAGATATTTTCTTGTCTACTTAATGCCAACTTTGGGTTATAAAGTCATGTTATCATGCACATGTTTCTTTGGAATGGCAGATGATTGATGTTGTTTTCAGAAGTTATAAGATCTTTTTAATTAATTGACTATAGATTCGGAGATTAACTAGACGACACACAAATTAACAATAATATTGTTTAATCTAAATAATACTCCACTATTTTCATTTTGAGACTTTTCTAAAATTTGATTTTTAGTGTGGTTTTTAAAGATTAATTAACTAGCTAGTAAGCATGTTGGACCTTTTCTAGTTAAGTAAGGGTTGGTCAAGTCAGGTCAAGTCAAATGAAAATTATTGGAGTTTATGGTAATAACACAGTACAAATGTTCCAAGTAACTAAACAATTTAAAATAAGATAATGATCGCATCACAAAAAGGTATTTTTATGTGAAAACAACCATGTAATTAGGAGTATTTTCTAGTTATGTTATAATGAGTTAAGACTACTTATTTGTTTTTAATCGTGCGTTTGATACTCAAGTTAATCTCTTTTCTTCAAACATGCAATTTTAGATTGAGGACCTTTTTAGTCCATAGAGATTTTAATCTAGTTTTCTAATTTTGGTATCAAACATAGAAAATGAATTATACTAGCTAGTATAATGGTTATTATCATGTTTTAGTCAAAATATGACTAGTCTATAAACGAATGCTAAATATTAGGAGTAGTATATATTTTTAAATTATATTTGAAAAAGTTGAATATCTCATTTTATATGGAGTACTTATTTATTGGAAATTCTTTATTTGTTTAATGTTTTAACATTCATACAATTATTAATGACGAAAAGAAATTAAATTTATACTACATTTTTTTAGTGTATAATTGTTTACCATATTAAATAAGAGAAGTATTTGGTCAAGGACAAGGAGAGTAGTGTTCTTTTTGGACTCATTTCAATGATTGTGATACATGAACCTTATGGAGTTAATTGACGTGGCAAGAGTGACTAGACGCACCACTTTCATTTTGGCTTGGTTCTTGATCTTGATAGCCTATAACTATACTACTACTACTACTACTACTACTATTTAACATTAATATTTATAATCAAATATTTTTTTAAAATTAAATGTTATAGTATTAAATATATATATAATATATTTAATATGAGAAATATATTACACCATGTAAACGAGATTTTAACCCAAGCCTCTCGCTAAGAATGTCATTATTGGTCACTAGGACACACCCTTCAACTTTATTCAAATTTATTAAAGAATTCTCAGTTAACCAATCAACTTCATCCTTCAATTATTCCTTCACATTTTATACATTTCTTCACGAACATTGTACTTGAAACAAAATTTTCATATAATTGACTTAACACTTATAAAGGGTATAATAAAACCAAACTCATATCATTAATATATGTTACAACTCGAAGTTTCTTGCTTTACATTGATAGCAAAACTCCAAATCCATTTACCACATCATGCTGCCACAACTTCTCCACAGTCCCAAACGCCACTTACACAAATCAACATCAAACAAAACCCCAAAAAACTATACACACATTAATCAATGAGATACATCACAATTCATTGCCAAGATTCAATCCATACAATAGTACAAAAGGCAGTCGAATCCAGAACCTAATACACAAATGCACAAAATAACAAAAACAAATAAATAGAAAAAGATAAGCACGACCTCAAATCACATATACACAAACAACACAACACAACTACTTAAATACATACATAGATTTATTAAACTAGTAGAGAGAGTGCAACACGACAAAAGTCAGAAAATGAAATATAAATATATATCTAAGGTTGTGTCTTATTTGAAAGCCAGCTGACAAAGTGTTGGAGCGTAGAAGTGTCGGCCCTATAGTGATTTTGGGTAAAATCCCTCAAATCAGACCATTTAAAGTCCGGGTACAGGCGCGTGGGGGCCTCAGCCCCCTCATTCCCCGCAAGCAGAAGCTGCTCCGGGGGCCTCACCACCTTGTCCTCATTAGGGTTCACGAAGAACACCAAAGATCTCCGAACCCTCTCCTTGTTCACCACCGCCCGGTGCAGGCAGCTCTTGTATCGGCCGTTGCACAATGCCTGCACCGCAAACATAGTTGCGAAATTATTGTATTCTTGGACATAGAAAAATAAAAATTAGCTGCAAATCTAAAAAATAGTGATTTTGTTTTTGTTTTTTTGTTGACATGGTTTAATTGAACAGTTAGCTAAGTGGGACGGAGTAGTTGTCCCATCTTTGTTTTTCTTGCCGAACCCATTATAGTAAGTCTCCATTTGAGGCAATAAATGCATGCCAAACGAGACGCAGCCAATGATCTCGCAACACGTGCACTTTTATTTCTCTACAACATAACAACACATGTGAAAATACGTACCATGAAAGTGTCACCAATGTTAACAACAACGGCGTCGTGGCAAGGCCTAATGGCTCTCCACTTGTCGTCCGAGAAGATCTCAAGCCCTCCTACTTCGTCCTGATGCAGCAGCGTCAGGGCATTCGGGTCCGAGTGGGGACCCGTTCCCAGAGTGAGCCCCGCCTCCTTGCAGGGCGGGTAGTTGTTTCCCCGCATCACAGAGCATCCGTCTTCGAAAAATTCCCTGTACTCGGACCGCTCCACCCCTAAGCTAATCGCGAGCAGCTCAAAGATCGCCATCGACAGCATATGCATTGCCTCGCAGTACTTCTGCAACACACATCTGTTTCCAGCACAAATGCGAATTAGTTGTGGTAATGAGCATCAAATAAATTTCATACAAACATTCAGAACCCACCCTGAGTGTTCGAAATGGGGGCCGAGGCTGGATTTGATGTAGTGGACGACGTCGAGGGCGGTGGGGGAGCGTGCATGAGAGTAGGTGAAGGAGAAGGTCTCCTTCCAGGGGAGCTTGGAGGAGAAGCGGTCGGCGTGGGCGCCGGAGTAGCCGCGGAGGGAGCCGGGCTGGCGCTGGACGGCGAGCTTGCGGGGGAGGGGGAGGCTGAAGAAGGCGTCCATGTGGTGGTGGGCGGCGCGGAAGGTGGAGGGGTCGAGGCCGTGGTTGACGACCTGGAAGAAGCCGTGGGAGGAGCAGGCGGCTCTGATCTGGGAGGCGGCGGAGGCGGTGGCGAGGGGGTCGCCGAGGAAGAAGCCCGAGAGGTCGATGGGGGGGTCGGGGAGGAAGTCGGCGGCGGCGTAGGCGGTGTCTTCGTGGGGCCAGAGGAATTGGGTGGGGAGGTGGGGTTGCTGTTGGAGGGAGGCGTCGAATACCAGATTCACGCCATTGTTGTTGTTGGCTTTCAAGGGAGGAGGAGAGAGAACAATAGTTGATGAGGAAATGGATGATTCCATTGAAATGCTTCAAGTTTTTTGTACTAGGATTTGGGAATCGGGGCTCTTATTTATAGTGGACTTGTCACTTGTGAGCGTGTGAGGAATCATCTCTTCTGCATTTGCAACATACCTCCATTTATGATCCTCACGTGTCAACAAATTTCAAACTATACACAATTTTGTACAAAATTACATTAACGTATTCAGATTATTCATATTTCATTTTCTTTTATTGGTAAATAAAAAAATTTAAAGACTGCTGGACTCACAGGTCTTTTGGCCTCAGATTTAACCACTTTATCACTAGACTAACACACGCACACAGAGTTTTTGTAATACAAGAATTTGTACAATCATACAAAGAAACATTCGCCTTTGTATGGAGAGACATTCAATTTCGAGGCCACACGGTGTTCAGTTGCATCCTACATTAATTTCAATATCCTATAATTATCAATTGTAATAGTAGCATTAATGCAGTATAATGAGGTAAATAAAGGATTTATTTGTCTAGTCGTTTGGAGCGTTTATTTGAAAATATCATATTGTTTAGATAATTAGTACTAATATTTGTTATTATTATTTGTTTCATTTTTGGTAAAAAAATTCCAAGTGATCAAAATATTGACGAAATTACACGTATACTCGATGCAATTGCCGGAATGTGACTGTATGATTTCAGTATGATTAATTTAATAATTTTGATCCTATACTTTAATGAATGATGACTAGAATCGTATCTAATTCTATAAAGAGAGATATATACTTAAAATAGATAATTACTCTAAGGACCCGTTTGATTTTACAGATTCCTACAATCCTGGACACTTAAATTTATTGTACTATGAAAACTCTACGTACACAACACAATTGCATATAGTATGAAAATATTTTAGTTATTGCACGAAGTTTTGAATGAAAAAGAATTTATTATGTAAAAAAATTGAAATAGTAGTATTAAATATTGACATTATTCGGTTCATGTAGAAATTGATGGCGTATCCTAGTAGCAAAGTGGATAATGAAGTAAACAATAAAAAATAGATATGTTGAAAAAGGAATATAAAATTACTGAATGATTGGATAATTAAGAAAGGAATAGCCACATGACAAGATAAGAGACGCCTTATCGATAGAAAGACAATAACTAAGACGATTGACGACCTTTTTTTTCCCAATTCCTTAGTTTACCAATCAAATATAATGTTTATTATTTTTTTTGCAACGTCTCAATCGATATACTGTACTCCCTCCGTCTCAATACGATATACTATAATGTTTATTATTTCTTTACACAGTTTGACTTGACACGGATTTTAAGAAATGTAATAGAAAGTGAGTTGAAAAAATTGGTGGGTTGTGGGTCCTACTTTTAAAGTATTGGTTTTATAATAAAATGTGAGTAGGAATGAGTTAATGGAATATGAGGTCCACTACCAAAAATGGTTAAAGTGAAATGGGTAAAATTATGTGGAACGGACTAAAATGGAATATTGGGTAAAATTATGTGAGACGAAGAGAGTATATTAATTTCGTTCCTGCTATTTCAAAATTGCATTTTCCACGTTTTATGAGCCCTTGCTTAGCATACTTCTTCCGCCCATAATAAATGTTATACTTTCATTTTTAGTTTGTCTCACGAAAAATATCACATTTCCTTTTCTGTAAAAAGCTCTCACAAATATGAATATATCATTTTCTCTCTCCATCTAACACATAAAATAATATTAATTAAAATCTCGTGCTATTGTCCAAGTATGTCATCTATTATGGGACAGAGGGAGTCCTATTTTAAAGCGTAGTGATTAAATATTTTGTTTTATTTTTATTAGTTTTTTATTTGATGAATAATGTCAATATATGTTTAGGGAATGGCTATGCAACTGGCATCAATGCTATCATGATATGTGATGCATGCGAGTTTTTTATACTTCTAACTTTTGGAATTTACGATAGTTTGTAGTAGTATATTTTATTATTTATGTATACTTGCATACATGGGCGGACCCACGTAGAGAAAGGGTGGGGCTTTAGTCTTTAATGAATTAATTTTTTTAATATTTTTCTTATATATATTTTTAAAAATTTTCTTATTTTATACCTATATTTATTTTAAAGCCCTTATAAATCATATAAATTACTTAAACAAATATTTTTAAACTACATTTTGAAATATAGTCCTTAAACTAATGTTCATTTCTGCATCCACCCTGCTTGCAGACATGGCAGACCTTATGTGCTTTATTTGGCAGTGCACTTTAAGGGGTGGTAAGGCAAAACAATTTTAGTTCCGGTTCTAGTTCCTATTTAGGCATGCTTTTTAGTTGGTTAACCGATAAATCAGTTTGATTAATAATTGAATCGATCGAATAACATGGTCTACCTGTAACTCAGTCGAACCAGATTGCATCTGAAAAACTCTTGTATAAGTGATGGTCTAAAGAGCTGGAATTAAACTCTAGTCACGGTGCAAATGTTATAAATTTGAGCAAGTAGCATAGAAACTAAAATGTATTCTCATTCAATACATCTTACATGACAAAATGAGAACGCTAAACTCGAAGAAATAAAAATCACCATTCATGAGATTTAAACTATGATGTTTATATCCATCTTTTAATAAGATATACTGATAATAAATCTTCACCACCAAAGACTGAAAATAGTTGGATTCTTACTTGATGAATGCATGCAATGATGCAATGCAACAAGCTTCGAATTTCATGAAGGGGGGAAAAAGTACTATTATTTGATTGAAATTAAGTTGCTATAAATGAAAAAAAAAACTATATTTTCAATGCAATATTTTCATATTTTAAAAAATGTAACGCATTTTAATGAGTAAAGTTACAACACATTGGAATTGAATATGTAAAGTGGGTTTCGAAATCAATTACGAAAATTGTGCGAATCAGCGACTAGTCGAATAGAGATTTTTGGGAGATTTGTGGATATTCATGATTATTTAATTTTCCAACTACTTCAGCTTACTGTAATGATTTTAATAATTAAATTCTGTGGTTGAAACAAACAGACAACATCACGAGTAATTCACGTGTGCTTGAAAGGGACGAATCCCCACGTAGCATTGAAATTACACGTCATTTTGCATGCCCGTTCAAAATAAAAATTAATCAAATCTTGTGAATTTTTATAAAAAATACAATTTCGAAATTATGTAGTACATATGATAATAATTTAAATTTTCGGTTGACTTCCCAAACTTTACCCGCTTACAAAAATTTAAATTTTATAAGCCCATTATATTTTACAACTATAGAATATAGATTTGTAATACTATAATGTATTATATCATCTATTATTATTACTATGAAGTAGGTATTGTAGTAATTTTTAATCTTAAAACTCCTATCCTCTGTGATCCCGCGCTCTCTGCCCTCTCCTACCTCCAAGGTGGACGCGAAAACAATCATTGATAGGGGCTATTTTAAAAAAAAATATTTGAATTATGTGATAATTTTGTTCAGTATTAGAAATTTTTTATAAGAATTTACATAAAATTGATATAAATTTAAAAAAAATTACCCCTTCAACGTACCAGATCGAACCACTCCTAAAGTTTTAACGGATGTGGATGCCATAAAATGATCAGCATGGTGAATGCATGATTTAGTCTAATCATTAATATGGCTTAATGACACTTTTTAATAGAATGATAATTACAGTTTTTATTTATATTTTTGTTTATTTCATTAGATTTACACCTAACTCGAAAAGACGCCCGATTGGCCTAAGATGGAAATAGCATGTCATCTTTGGCTTCACAAATGTGCTTTTTTTATGTCAAAAATCTATTTCAAGGATAAGATATTGATACCAAGTTAAAGTCTTGAGATTAATATTTTCATAGTTTATTGAACTAAATTTAGCATATAGTCATGACATGTATTTTCAGTCTTTTCAATTTGTTTTTCTATCATGCAGTAGTAATTTTTAATGTATATCATACTCCCTTTGTCCCACAAAAATATATATTTACTTTCCATTTTCGTTCGTTCTACAAAAATATGTGCATTCCATTTTTGAAAAGTTATATCAATTTAATAATGTAGTGTCCATTATCCACTAAAACTACTTTAATTATAATTCTGCTAATCTCTCTTACTTTATCATATCATTCTCCTCATGTTACTTACTTTACCAATTTTATCTTAATTTCCATGTCATTTTGACCCATCGTAAGCACTTAAAATTAGAGTGTATTTTGACCCATTTTGCTATGGACGACCTTACCGCTTACCGTTTAAATAATTTTCGACCTTGTTCGTCGCAAACGACCTTACCGCACAATTTTATTTTCTCGGGCTTCGTGATGTATATGGAACGTCAGTTTTCTCCCCTAAGTTTCAGCAATGATACTACTCCATATATATTGATCATTTTACATGTCGTTTTTCTTGCTTTCATCATTCATAAGAAAGTTACAAAAGTTAATTTACCCTGACAAAAGTACCCTTGAAGTAAGTGCTTAAAATCTCAAGTGTATCAAAATTGGTGAATAGAATCTACCGTCGTATTAAAAGATGACAGAATCTACCGTCATATAGAAAGATGATTGAATTCCCATTTCCAATATAGTTTGTCTTTTACAATGCGACACCATTGCTAAGATCTTTTTTTGATTTTTCATTATGTCATTTTCTACAAAAGTAAAAGTTGCACGTACCGTTGAAGTTTGAACGATTACAATTTACAAATATGTACCCATACAAATAAATTCACAGGTTGATCAAGCTTTTCATCAGAAATCCATTTTACCCCCTTAAATATTTAATTTTAAGTAAAAATCTAATAATTTGCTAGTATGATAAAACAAAATTCAGTTAGTAAGATTTTTCTTTCAACTAATAGTTCAGCAGTTTAAATCTGTATGTGTAATACTAAGGGTCATTCTTAATCTAATCCTTATTGACATTTTACTTTGTGTTAATCATAAAAACACCCACTTTCATAACATACATAGTACTCCAAGGACTACTGATATTTAAGTGAACACACAAAAAGACCGTTGAAAGTGATAAAATTTGCTGATAATGAAATCACAGTAAGTCTAACATTAGTTGTTGACCCTCCACGGTGAAGAAAATTATGTTTTTCAATGAAAAAATATCGTTTTTCTTTATGAATATGCGACATTGTTTAAGTCATCAGTGTTGACATCAATATATGATTTTTCGGTTGTCATATCATAAACATACAGTTCCACCAAAAATTTGCCACGAGATAATTGAATTCGATCTATAGTGCCAAAACACGATTACTATCATATGTAGAATTGATTTATGGGGTTTGATGCTATTAAAAAGACGAACATTTTGATGTATGATTGGCCGGACGGTGATGGAAGAACAACCTATTTAGTACCAGGTTAACAAAATTAGACTAAAATGTGGATGGAAATAGCCGGTGTCACAACGCGATCAACTATGGTGGTGGGTCAAATTAAACAAAGGCTATTTTCAATTTCAATATTTGTGTATGAATCTAATATAATTGGTTTAATTCCAGATTATGTCTGCTTAATGTTGGCCGAAAATAGGGTTGCGTTCTAATTACAGAAAAAGAAATATCAATTATTTCATTGTCAACTTCAAAAGTCTATGTCGAAATTACAAAATAGGAGTTTGTCATATATGCAGCCTTTTCTACTTGTTATAGAAATTATTGTTAGGATATTAAATATTTGTATGTTAGCACCAATAACCTATAATTAACTAGAAATAAAATTAAATGCTAAAATATAAATTTATTTCATAACTGGGTATGGTCAAGCCTAATTAATTAACCTTTATAAATTGGTTCGTGTTAAAATGACAACCCTTCTTAAAATGACAACGTGACAACGCTTATACAGCAATATGATAAACGCTACACAGCAATATCCAACACGTTAGACAGCAATTTATAGATTGCTGTCTAACGTGTTGGATATTGCTGTTCAAGAAAAATTGCTGTTTAAAGACTAGAACATTGCTGCCCGTCTTTTTTGGGGTTTTTTTTTTTTTTTTGCCACGTGGCAGCTTATTATTCGTCTACGTGTATAAATGATTGGCTAAGAATAGTGGTATGGTGTTATTTTAAAGGGTGGTAGCACCCTAACATGCCCCTTGAAAGTGATACATAAGTGGGACAAAAAATGGAATAGTTGATTTCAAGGAGAATATAACATAGTTTGTGACAGAGTTGTGGTTTTTCTGTAATCTTAACTATTATTATTATACACATTTCTCCATGATAGGACTTGTTTGAGATATAATTTGAGATGATAATGGAATTACAGTCCATATGAATTATGATTAGAAATAGTATGTGCTCATAATGAAAAACGAAGAGGAGTACTACATGTTAATTAATTAAAAAAATGTATGATCAAATTTTCCTTAAAATAAACTACAGCAATTATTATTATGCATATGACGCAAAATCTTCTTTGAAGGTATAGATTCCATAGTTACTAATGTTCTCTTAAAACTTACAAATCAAGTATAAAGAATAATTGAAATAACAAACCATAAAAAAAAAAAAAAAAGTTGGCATGAATCACAAACGGCTCCTTTTCATAATATGAAGGAGGGTTGAAGTCTTCGATGACCCCATTAACCAATCACGGAGGGGCTTAAGTCCCGACCAAGCAATTTTCTTTTCGAATCGAAGCAAGGTCCAATCCTCCCTGACTATCAATATTTGCTCACATACTAAGCCAAGAACTGCACGCATATTTCGTTAGACCACCCAAGGTTATTCTTCGAGGCCGGTGATGATCAATGTTGATCTATCTTGGTAGGCTCATTAATTAGGGTTCTCGAGTTCTCCTTCTCGAGCTCATCACGTTGCATGGCATCTTCTTCTGCAGCTGCCATTGAGCCCTGATCATATATAGAACAACAATTAATCTGATTGCTAAGCCACAAAACACTTGCATATTAGGAATTCAAAGCATATGGTGGTACCTTTGAGCTCGTAGGCTCAAGTGTTGATTGTATCTTACGAGCGAGTTGATCCACACCCTCATCGTTCTAAACATTGAAACAGAATCTGTTACAGTTTCAGATGATCTGATATCTAACCCATGCATCAAAATTTCGCTATAAGACAACGACAAAGAAGCCAAATAATTATTTTACGACTCAAGTTAAGACTGCGAACTTATTTGCAACTCCTCAACAGCGATTGATGTTTCGTATTGAGAGCTTATGGAAGACATTACCTTATCATTTGCCACAGATTCAACGTATTCCACCTTCACCCTGCTAGGCGCATGATTGCTGTATATACGGGAGAAAGAGAGTATACATTACGATAAGCAATAAATTAGAAGTGTTTTAGCACAGAACAGAACTATACCGTCTATAGTCAATGTTCGTGTTAGAATCAGGATGTTGTCTTTCATCTTTATCCTCTTCATCTTCGTCAACCTACATCGACAGCTTTTATAAGAACTAACATAATCCTGAAAATGAAGATTTTAATGACATGTGAATAGTTTTGTTAATGAATTATCACTCATTAAGGTAAAAACAAAAAGCTATTGTAACTGAAACAAAAGATATGGAGATAAAACCTCGCCGACTGAATAAATCATCGGTAGAAAGAACATACCTCAGGTAGTTCTGTATTGGGTGGTCGCTCCTGAAACTGGACACTTGGAGCATGCTGAAGTCTTGACAGATTCATAAGAAGCTCTGCTCTTATTTCTTCGAGCATGTCTCGACAGTTTTTGTTTTCCGTGTTACTCGGAGCAACATGGAGATTGTAGTCTGGGCCATAGTACTCTATGTATTCATGCCGTGGCATCTGATCATCAACCTCCACCCCAAGCGCCACTCCAGTCTGCTCAAAAAAACAGAAATAAATTACGATAATCGACAAATGACAGAGGATGACTATTGATTCTGGCTCTATTTGTAACAGAAACACAACATACCTCATAACACCAACAACGAGCAACATTGCGTATCGTGTAGCCACCTCCACCGAGTAAAAGAAGGGGCACGTTGAAAGATCTCATAAATCTTACGCACTCTGCATGACCTTTAACCGAGAGATTGAAGCAGCCTAACCTATCCCCGGATAGAGAATCGGCCCCACATTGTAAGACCACTGCCCCAGGCCTGAAAACTTCCATTACCTTACTAATAATTGGCTTAAATAAGGATTGGTAGCTTTCATCATCGATCCCATCATCCAACGGAACATTAAGTGCGTAATATTTCCCCTTTCCGAATCCAAAATCTCGTATGTCCCCAGTGCCAGGAAAATAATCTCCAAATTTATGAAAGGAAACAGTCATGACTCTGTCAGTTATATAAAATGCCTCTTCAACTCCATCACCATGATGGATGTCGATGTCCACGTATAAAACACGCTGAAATAGGAGCACCAACCCGTTACAACGCAAAATAAATCATAAATCATAATCCTTTACAAGTCTCTTTTATCTCATATACTACACTTAGAAGAGCATTTTCTCCTCAATAAATTTCAAATGAAAACTAGAAAATGTTGAAACACATTGCAATCTTCTTTTATCATTTATAGTTTGATCATGCTGTTACAAATATAGAAGATTGTGTTACCTCGTGAGTTTTAAGGAGTTCCAAAATGGCAAGCACTATATCGTTGACGTAGCAGAAGCCAGAAGCCTCGCATTTCTTGGCATGGTGCAACCCACCGGCCCAATTTATGGCAATGTCACAATGTCCGTGATTTAACTTCACGGCCCCACCGATGGATCCTCCAGCGTAGGTCTGACAGAAATTATAAAGGCCGTCAAAAACAGGGCAGTCTTCTCCAACATTGAACCTCTTCAGCTGCCTCATCTGATCTTGTTGCGTCTCCGGGGTGATTCTTCTCAAGAAAGACACATAATCGTCTGCGTGAAACCTGCAAAGATCCTTCTCTCGAGCAGGGTTGGGCTTCAAAACATGCATGTTTTGCAGCAACCCGTATTGTGAAAGAAGAGCATGAGTCATCCGCATTCTATGGGGCTTCATCGGATGACCCTGGCCGTAATAGTAATTTCCAACCTCAGGGTCGTAGAAGTAGCACACTTTTCTTTTCGTTCCGTCTGCTCCAGATGGTAAAGAGTTACCCCCAGTATCCATTTGGCTGTACATGAAAAAATAAGCTATGCAACTCAAGAAACAGAATTTACTGAAAGGAGATGAAGAAAGCTAAACTGAATATCAGAAGGCCTTTATTGGACGTCGAATATCAACAGAAACTACGGCATCACACCTTCTAAAACACCTTGTAAAGTAAGCTGAATGAGAGGTATCACACTTTGAGTCATAATAACTATTGGAATACAATGACAAAAGAAAACATTTTGCTATCAAAATATACAAGTTTGAAAAAACAGAAGCACTCAGAGCAGGACAACCAACAGGGCACAGCAAGAGTGCAGAAGATAACGTAGCTTAACTGAACTGATACGAAGATATCAAGATCAAAACAAGCAACTGTTAAACATGGCTCTCCCATTCGTAAACTAAAAGGTGTTTTAGACAATCAAAATAGAAGAAAAATAGCAATCCAGTACACAACTTGAGGCAAGAAGATCGATGGAAAGACAGAGGCAGCAAGTACTGTTCCTAGACAATACACACCTATTTGATCTCCCAGAAAGGAAGACAATGATCGGTGTGACTTGAATTTCATTCCTTTATGTCCTAATTAAGCTAGTGTCTTAATCTGGAGGGCTTATGCTCTCCAGCAATTAGATTCCCTAATTTGACAAAAGTGCAAATATACTTGTTACTTTGTAACATAAGATCAATCAATAGTTTTTAACAGAAATCCAATTTCTCTATCTTCTTACTGTTGAAAATGCAAGCCAAGAACAAAATTAACAAACGTGAATTAAGTGGAAAATTTCAGAAAATCTCAAATTTATCAAGTTAGAAAAGAGTCGAGGAAATCTTAAAAGGGGAAAGTGGACTCAGAATTAAAGATGAAACAAAGAGAAATACAAAAAGCAATTTCAGGAAAAATCATGAGAAATAAACATAAAGCCCCAAACTGCAGTGCATTGCTAAACGAAGAGTAATCAGATTTGCATGCACGTTCGCGAGCATCAACTCTTGCATTGCACGTGCATGCAAAATCCTATAGATTGAATTCAGTGTAAAAACAGAGGGAGAATTAAATATATTTATTCGATCTTAATCTTAATCTTATTCAGCTCATTCCATTCCGACTTGAAAGTGGTAGCATGGATAATGAGATCTTACTGGAGAACTTGAATTATACAAGAAATGAGAGAGAGAGGGAATTGCCGCCGCCGCAGATGATGTGTGTGTTTCGTCGACTTGGAGATTCTATATAAACTGACTCTTAAATAATTAAATCGTAATAATTTGGAGGTAGTTAGATTAAACGGATTGCTTGATGTACTAGGGTTTTAACTCTAATCGTCACTTCTCCTTTGACAACTTCAACACTCAAAAAAAAAAAAAAAAAAAAAAAAAAACTTTTGCTTTGAATCATAAATATACAAAATCTAACATCGCATACACTACAACTAAAAGAAATTGAAGATATTGGATTGGAATTTAAATGATAACTTTGGATCATAACGTATTAGGACTTACTATGAATGGACACATTATGCCTACTATTATAATTACTCAATATATACTTCTTCCTTATAACATGTTCATCCAAGCGTATAATGATCAGCCGTGTTCAATTTCGTTGTGTCCTCCTCTGATTCAATTAGGACGGTTAATGGTTACAAATTTTTATGAATCTACGAATCAAATCTGTTCCGGTTAAAAACCGGCCGATTCTTAAGGGTCGAACAACCAGTTTGTCATCTAATTTTAATTCCAATTTATTGGAATAAAATTTTTAATATATTTCAATACCGAATTTTTTTAATAATCCAATATCTAAAAATAACAATTAATGAATTTAATACCTAAATATTCAAATAATCACACAACAAATACGAACGAACAATACAACAAAAATTCAATAATCCAATACCTACAAATTTAAACATATAACTACCTGAAAAAATCCAGCACAATAAATATCAATAAATCAATACCTAAAAATTAAACTCAACACGTACACAATAAAAAAAATACTACAAATAAGGCAATAATATCCAAAAACTAACAATATTCAATCTGTCCTCTTGAGTGGCAGCGTGGGGAGGGGGGATTAAGAAATTTGAATAATAGCACTCCATTAGTATAGTATTAGTATTAGTATTAATTTATTATCAATAGTATTAATGATAAATATTCTCTTTATTCTACAAAAATATAAATATTTGAGACGGGGTTCCTATTCTAATGCTTCTAGCACCCTAATCCAAAATCAAGACTAAATCTCCACCCTTGGATTTTAAAATGAGTGGATGAGATTAAAGCTCACAAATCTCAATAAATAGTAGACAAAATATCAACAAAAGGGTAATATCATCATTATGTTATCATATGATAATTTTCGTGGGTGTTTTTTTATATCAACATTGTGTATTACAAATATCAATAATATGACATTAGAATATCAACACAAGGACAAGAAAATATCAACACCTTTTTATTGAGATTGAACATGCATAATATTGAGATTTTGTCTACAATATATTGAGATTTTTTGTTGCATTTGTTGATAAAAGCTGATTATCAACATGTACGAAAATTGAAATATAACTTATCAAATTTCATCACCCGAACATCGTCGGAACATATGCAATTGAGATCTTGTTGGAATCCTTATTAAATTATCTTTAATTTGATATATTTTTTGCGAAAAAATAATTTAAATTGAGAGAGTTACGTAAATTTAAAGATTTGAGATGATTTTGAAAGAGAGAAAGTAGTTAGTTATAATTACTACATATAGGATTTGACATTAATACCTTTTTAATTTAATTAATAATTATTTAAATTTAAAATATATTACACTTGTCATTATATCAACCACAAGATCTTCTAATCTAATAGTTAAAAATTGGTCTCAATTTTGGATTGTTAATTAGTTAGCAATTGATCACCTCTATTTGAGACGGTATAGAAATTAATGCACAATTAATAAAGTAAGAGAGATATAGGGAAATAAAATTATAATATTATTAGTGAAAAATGGGGTCCACTTTATTCAAAAGAAAGAAATTATAAAAAAATAGAAGGGGATATTTAATTCTAATTTCAAATTTGAAGTCAATTAAAAAATTATACTACTTCATTTGTTTAAGGTTTTCACATAATCCTAGTGTCTCTATAATTTAGCCTTTTAGGCCCTTCAAAGAGATAAAGCCATCCAAACAAGTGATTAATTAAAATAAAAACAGCCCATTTGCAAGTGTTGGGAGGTAGCATTCAAGTATTTGAACAAAAGTAGGGGTACAAAACTAAGTGAAAACGCCCACAAATAAGGGGAGAAAGGTGTTCGCAATACAGGCGCGTTTTTAGCGGCCCTTGGTCTAGGCTTGAAAATTTCTTTTGGAAGCAGTTGAGCGCGGGTGGTTGCTTGCTCACTCGCTATGAGTAAGTGTTTGCTCCCAAATTGACTATATATCGTTTTTTGTCATGTCATATCTAGCCAAATTAAAATTCTTTTTAAGACCACACCTTCCAATTATTCACCCTTTTTCCCGAAATCGCACCAAATTAAGCAACCAAAACATTATACTATAGTACTTCCCAGGATGAAGACAGTAACTTTCGCCTATGAAATCATGATTCCAGTGGATCCCTTCAAAAGCTAGCATATACTATTACTCCATAATTTTATGTTATAGATACTGCACCAGCCACACTCCACTTTCGCTCAACTTTATAATTAAAATCACTTTCAACATAATATAATTAGTGTGTAGTGGACATTAGTGCCAAAAGTTCAACAAGTAGCAACCTATAAATATAATTGTTTGGACCAATATACGTCTACATCTACATGTTTAAGTTTAACCCCTCTCTGGAAATCAAATTAATCAAATAAAGCACTCCGGTCCTCTTCTTTTCATACTAAACATTTTCTCAATGATAACCAATAATTTTAGTATTCTTTACTAATCAAATAAAACCGATAGCACTATTATAAATATAGCAAAAATATTTTTATACATTCAACATTTGAGTTTATTTTACAAATGTACATAAAAAGGCAGTAACCAAATTTATCATACACTCCATTTATTAACAGCTCAACCATACCCGTTAAAAAGGGAACTTGCTTTAATAATTACGAAAAGAATTGAGAACGAATAGAGATCAAAGTAATAATATGTTTTGTCATATATAAGAAGAAATTTCAACAATTTAGAGCATATCCCAACTTTACTTGTTTGTATATTAAAGATAGAAATTTAGATGGTGCACGCATTGAAAAACGTAGATTAGAAGATTCCTCTTTCTGTTCTAAGTTCTAACAGAAAGCTGTCAGTGGCTGACTATTTTTGATCTTTGACGTTTCTAGCATTCACACATTTTCAGACCAGATATATAAATATAATAGTAATATCCACTAAAATAGCATGTGCTATTAGCCTATTACTATTGGGATTAGCTAATTACTACAGCTGTTGCCAAAGTTTTCAACTTTCAATATAGCCAATCTCAGAAATCCCCCATTTTTTTTCTTTTGCTGTCCAATTAAGGAGAAGAAGAAATTGCAGGTGCCCCTCTCTGTCTCTCTCTCTTGCATATTACTTGTAGCTTTTCAATTAAAGCCACGAATATGATATAATATCCTTGTTGACTTAGTTTATTCAGTGATGGATTTGGATTCTTGGATGTAGCCACAATTGGTATTCTTGCAGCTGGTCTGTAATCCAAACGGCTGGATTATTGAATTCTGTTTTGGATAAGTATGTTTTTTTTGCAGTAATTAGTTAATTAATCTCCATTTATTATCTGCCTTGTGTTTATAATTCAATTAGTATTTGATACTTTGGTAGAATTCTGAAATTTCAGAAGACAAAAATAGAATGATTTCAGACTTTGGTAGTCAAATACAAGAGAAACAGCTGTTTACTACTCAATTGTCTCCCTGTTTATGGATCTGGGAATTATTAATCTTTCATTTTAAGTGAGCAGATGAGTATATAGATTTTTAGAAAACATTAAATTCATCTTATTAACTCTGTTCAAGTCAGATGGGATCCATAAAGTGCCTTAAAGTGCAGTGCTTTCTTGTTGAAAAAAGATTGAATTCTATGTAGTTTTGGATTGAGGATCGAGTCACAACTTTGTCTATGCAGTGTTTTCTGTTGTTAAGGCGATATAAGCTTGGCACATTATGGGAAACAGCGAATCATCGCCTGATGATTATGACAACTTTTCACGCCAACCAGCTGAGCACGGAGGATACACGGTTGAAACTGGCTACAGACCTCAATCCCCGGAGCATGCCACAAGTTCAACACAAACTAGTTATCAGCATCATGCCTCAGTAGATACAAGAAATTCGATGGAGACTAACAACTATCGGAAGAAACAGCACTCTGCGTACATAGCAGATAACTTCAACTCTTTGGACGAGGTATCCGTTCTCCTCTTACTAGTATTGTGATTTTTGCTTGGTAGTATGTTGTTAAATTTTTGGCATTTTTATTTCTTTTCATACTACAGTATCTTTGAGTTATGATATCCGCATCAGTGTCTTATTTACGCGTTCCAACAGATTGATATTCCCATCATTTTGCTTTAGACATTGCTAAAACCGGATATTATCATGTGTTTCAGGTTATCAATGCATTAAGAGAAGCTGGCTTGGAATCATCAAATCTGATCCTTGGAATCGATTTTACCAAGAGCAATGAATGGACAGGTGATTCATTTAGATAAAACTTGTTTCTTATGATCAGTGGAGAGGACTATCTTACTTAGTATTTTAAGGTTGTAGGAAGGTACTCTTTTCACAGAAAAAGCCTCCATGCTATCGGTAGCACTCCTAACCCGTACGAGCAAGCCATTTCCATTATTGGAAGAACTCTATCTCCCTTTGATGAAGACAATTTAATACCTTGCTTTGGATTTGGTGATGGTAAGTTATATTTTTCTGTTTCTTTTGGGCTAAGTATCTATCCTTGTTGAAATTAATCAGAGGGATTATATTTTCGTTTCAGCAACGACGCATGATCAGCATGTATTCAGCTTTTACCCTGATCATCGACCTTGCAACGGGTTTGAGGAAGCACTTGCTCGATACAGAGAAATCGTTCCACTTCTGAATCTATCCGGTAATCATTCACTTTGATTTGCATTTATTTCAAGAACTCCAAATTTATACCATCAACTTTACTAGAAACACTTTCTTGTGGCTGCTTGACATACAGGCCCAACGTCGTTTGCACCAGCAATTGATGCAGCGGTTCGTATAGTAGAGAATAACAATTTCCAGTATCATGTCCTGGTTATCATCGCAGATGGACAGGTCACGTTTCTTTTATCCATCGCATTGATCATTTTTAATTTTCTCGCGCATAATATCTCATTGTATTTTTTCTATGAACAGGTAACTAGAAGTCCCGACACGTTGCCTGGCAAGTTAAGTCCTCAAGAACAAGCAACTATCAATTCAGTAGTTGCTGCAAGGTAAATGGATTTACTAATGTTATGTCGATGCGCGATCCGTTGGAGTTTAACAAATTAGATTATGTTGTATTCTTGCCTTATGTCATATAAATTGCAGCAAATATCCCCTCTCCATCATTCTAGTGGGTGTGGGAGATGGTCCGTGGGATGAGATGAAAGCATTCGATGATAACCTCCCTCAACGAGCATTTGACAACTTTCAGGTAACTTTTGTTGTCGAGCTATAGTTTGGTTTATCCTTGACACGAAATGTGAGTCTGAAGTCGACATCCCTCTCGTGTCACAGTTTGTCAACTTCACGAAGATCATATCCGAGCAAACGGAGACAGATAAAAAGGAATCAGCGTTCGCTCTTGCTGCTTTGATGGAAATTCCACTTCAGTACAGAGCAACACTGACACTACGATATAACGAGTAAGGCCAGTTTAAGTCTTGGAAAATTTTGTCAAATATCCGACTGGAGACCCTAGCTCGCCCCCGTTTCGTGATGATGCATCTCTCCCGTCTCAATAAATCGAACAAGGATGTGATTGTTCTCTTGTTTTCCTTATTTCAGAAGCCACAGTTCAGCTCCTAGGAAACTACCTCTTCCTCCTCCTGGTGCAATAATCAACCACGACAAGGAGAAAGCTGCAAAAGCAATCGCGCGTATGATCAGCCGAGAAAAAGCTGAGTCTGCAGGACCACCAGCTGAACAAGTATGCGAACTTCAACACCCGTTGTAGCCTCGTATTATATATGTTACTCCATATGCTAACACGTGTTCCTCTCGTTTCAAGGCATGCCCGATCTGCTTAACCAATCGGAAGGACTTGGCTTTCGGCTGTGGACATCAGGTAAGCATCTATGACAAACTAAGCTAAATTGCCTTAAGATTAGTATCTGAGAAATGAGTCTACTTCTATAAACGGTTCAACATTGAGGGCTGTTTGTTTATAGACATGCAGGGATTGTGGCGCGTCGTTATCTTCGTGCCCCTTGTGCCGGAAGCCCATTACTACCCGTCTTCGACTTTATGGCTGACATGGAGACTTGTAGCTCATCTTGAAATTTGAAGGCCCTCTGCTCTACATTGTATGTTTGGTCTTCTGTCTTGTTAAAAAAATTCATTTATTTCTGAGTTCAATGATGGGAGTGGTCTATGGAATTATTGTTGAGGAGAGAATGATTTTATTTCTTCAAAGCAATATGTACAGTCTTAGTGAATCAGCTTATGCACTTATAAATCAACTCTTTCCAATACATCATGTTCGGATTGTCGGCTGCTATAGACGTTTGATATTGTCCGCTTTGGGTTAAGCCCGCACGCACAGATTTGTTTTTGGGTCATTCCCAGTAGGGGTTGGCCAGGATTATATACACCTTCCAACTTCCCTCAGATTTCGGAAGTGAGATAGGTTTGTACTTAACACATCATTTGCCACTCACTCACGGGTGACAAAATAACCGGGCCGGGACCGGTCCGGCTGAGGTGAGCCTATCGGGCCATAGGAAACTTTGGGGCCCGGTTGGGTGTCTTGGAAAGCCACTAGGTCGAATCCAGACTGGCCCAAAATCAAACCAGGTCGAGTTGATGTAAACATAACAAGTAAATTTTGCGCCTTTCAAGTGGTTTTACCCAAAACAGTTAAAAATTGATTTTACTATTCAAGCGTATTCTCAGTCATAACAGTTTTTAAGTTTTTAACTATATAATTATCAATTTTAAATCACAATCATAGAATTAAACAAATCTGTGCTGACTCTGATACAAAACAAAATACAAGCTTTCTATCAATTTTCTATGAATACATCTACGTTCTCAAAATCACACTCAAATTTGATAACAAGTTCTCTCTCTCACGGTTCACCTACTATCGCTAAGTTGTTGAAGTATATCCAAGAAAAAATAAAAATAATTTGGGTTAACCTTTTGTTTAGATGAGACTGAAATTTTAGAATATCTCAAGGCAGTTAACAATTCGTATCGTTTGAGCTAATTTTTGAAGTAGTGATTGATGCAAAAAATACGTAGTAACATACTCAATAATCTATCATATCAATTATGAAAAGTAAACACTCCTTAATCGCTAACAAACTTCAATAAGGTGGGTGGATTATATTCTCGCAACCTTCTAACTAATGTATAAGCCGGTAATTCTTACTGATGAACAAGTGTCAAGAAGTCGGAAAAAGGTGCGTTGAAAGTTTGAAAAAAATTTATAATGTAATTACAACTCTACCCTTTATCCATCCTATATTGTTGGTAATGTCCATGAAGAGCACAATTACCCTCCCAAATTATGTTATAGAACTACACATTTCAAGGAACACGATATCTAAGCTGTTTTGAGAAACTAATATAAGCAGCTGCAGTAACTAGCGTAAAAAACTTTCTAACTAACCTAACACTGTTCAAATCAGTACAAAATTGTGGAAATTGGAAAATACAAGGGGAGTCATATTTAGGTATCAGGATTCTGAATGGTCCAATTCAATACACGAAATAAAAAAAATGCCAACTTCTTTATAGTTAGTCAATAAAGACTGGCCACGACACCAAAGACCAAAGTTATTCCCTACAAATATATATATGGTCCAATAACAGCATCGTGCTGCCAACTCTTTGTTAGTATTTTAATTTTTCTGACAAAAAGCATTGTTAGCTGTTAATTATGTATTAATATATTGATGACAGTTCTCCAATCCATCACTATTGTACATGATTGATGAATGGTGACATTGTTGTTTTGTAAGTACTGTTGCTTGAATTAGCATAAATTAAAATACTCATAATGAAATCGATTCATAGCTCTAAATGAATCTTGTATAGGATTATAATAATCATCAACACGTATAGCATGTCACAATAATGTTACTTTTACTAATTAAAGTAAAGATTTTAAAAATACTACTCATTTCTAACAATTTATTAACAAATTATCTAGTATAGTGGTGGGCGGGTGGCCTTAAAAGTGGAGCTCGCCTAGATAATTTATTAATAAATTAATAGATAATTTTACGTGTGTGATTAGCAATTTTTTTATATATATATATAATTTTAGTAGGTTTTATATTTAACTAATTTATTCTACTTATTAATATATAAAAGTGTGATCAAAATTGCACAATCTTTTAATTAACTCATTTTTTTATAATATTAAATTGAGACTCTTAATTGCATAGAGAAAGAATACATATTACCAAGTTTCATTGATAGTATGAGTATCATTAACTAAGTATTGTACCTAGTTTTAATTTAAAGTTGATCTCTCTAACTATGTAGTTAACCATATTTACTTAAATCAATCTTAAAATTTACATGTTGAAAGTAGTACTATTAAATTACATCTACCTTGGCGGCTCCACCATGAAACAATAAATCCCCTCTCTCACCACTCTTTACAGCAGAGAGAGGAGAGGAGAGAGAGATCGAAAATGGTGGTGCAAGCAATCATCGAAATCGTGAAGCATTACGCACAAGGAGAGATCACAAACTTCATCAAAGTATGGACTCTCGTCTTCGCCTCTCTCTCCTACTGCTTCTTCCTCTCCAAAACCCTCCCCACCGGCTTCCCCCGCCTCCTCGCCATCTCCCCCGCCATAATCCTCAACCTAATCCTCCCCCTCACCCTCCACACCATGCACCTCGGCGGCTCCTCCGCCTTCTTCCTCGCCTGGCTCGCCAACTTCAAGCTCATCATGCTCGCCTTCGGCCACGGCCCCCTCTCCGATCCCTCCATCTCCCTCCCCAAATTCGCCGCCTTCGCCTGCCTCCCCATCAAATCCAACTCCGATTTCCCCAGCCGCGGCCTTAAATCCATCTGGAATTACCTCGCAAAAGCCCTCCTAATCTGCCTCTTTCTCAAATTGTACGATTACACCGATCTCGTCCACCCCAAGCTCACCTGGCTCCTCTACTTCCTCCACATCTACTGCGGCCTCGAGATAATCCTCGCCGTCGCCGGTGGAATTGCTGGGGCTTTGATCGGGGTGGAGCTGGAGCCCCAATTTGACGAGCCCTATCTGTCCTCGTCGCTGCACGACTTTTGGGGGAGGAGATGGAATATCATGGTTTCTAAAATCCTAAGGCCCACTGTGTACAAGCCCGTTTTGGATTTCTCAGCGCCTATCACGGGCCGGAGGTGGGCCCACTTCCCGGCTATCCTCGCCTCCTTTTTTGTGTCGGGCCTGATGCACGAGCTGATTTTCTACTATTTGGGGCGGAGGCGGCCCAGCGGGGAGCTCACGGCGTTTTTCGTGCTGCACGGGGTGTGTCTGGGGGCGGAGGTGGCGGTGAAGAAGGCGGTCAAGGGGCGGTGGGGGGTGCCCAGGGTGCTGGCGGGCCCCCTCACGATGGGGTTCGTGCTGGCGACGTCGTTTTGGCTGTTTTTCCCGGAGTTTTTGAGGTGTAATGCGATTGAGAAGGCGTTTGGGGAGTATGCGGCGGTGGAGGCGTTTCTGAGAGATGTTACTTATGCTTTGGCTTCCAAATCTATCCATAATACTACTAATACCATTGTTTAGATTAGGGATTGTGTGCAATTTTAAGCTTCACTCCTATCGTTTGTGATTTTACTTTTAATTGAAATTCTCATAATCTCAATCACAATAGAATGGTTAATAGTTTCAGGATGACTAAATAATTTGAGTTATTTATTATGATTGGACTTTTAGTGTGGACTAATTAATTCCTTTGACAGTCAGAATGAAAGCATGAAAAATTAGGTGGTCAAAAAAGTAATAGTCCTATATACAAGAAATAGTTTAACTTATAAATAGAGCTAGGATAAATATCATGATTTATATGAAATATAGCCGCCAATGACTCTAAGTGGTACATATAGTTTAAAATGGCATCTTAGACTAAAAAACTATAATTCGGATTTTATGTTAGTTTTTTAATACCCTGGTATCTTTTAAGAAAGTTTGAATTTAGTAGAATCTTGCACATGTCAAAAAAGCCAACTATTTGGCAAGCAATATTCTACGCTAAATCAATGCTGTGTGTTAAAATTATTTTGAAAAAAATGAATAGTCAAATCTTTTTTGGGGGAAAGCTCAATTAAGAGTAGAAGAAAATGCTACTGCGATGCTTAAATATCAAATTTTGCTGCCCAAAAAATCTTCGCTTCTTCGTTTTCTTTGTTATAAATTAATTGCTTATAATTATCGTTGACTGAACTGTACACCATATTCTTTAGGGCCTTGGGCCATAATGCATATAAGAATTTGTTAACCTTGTTTGTTGCAACAGTTTGGGTAATTTTTAAATAAGAGTGAACTACTGTTCCTTGGATTAAGAATTTATCTTATAAATGGTCCCTAAATTTTAAAAATATCACCAGTAGTCTCTGCACTAAGGGTTAATATAAAAAACGGTCTTTTTGCACTATTTTGAGACGAAAATGCCCTTTTGAGGGGTTTTGGGGGATTTGAGTAATTTGGTCTTTTTACATTTTGAACATTTTAAATCTGATATTATTTCAAAATTATCATTCTTCTTCCCTTTTGTCATCCTTCACTTTATTTCTTTATTTTAATATTAGATTTAATTTTACAAAATTAAATTTTAAATTTTAGTTTTTAAATATCAATAATTTTTTTTAATTATAAAAATCAATTAAATAACAAAAATTAATAGTCATAATCAATATTTGATAGTGACTAATATTTAATTAATAAGATATGACAACGCCTTAGTTTTAATCTATATTTAATAGCTTTAATCATAAATAGATCATATAACACGATTTATTCTGAAATAAATATGCATCTAATGTAAGATTAATATAATTTTCGTTTATTAATTTAAAAACAATCAAATTGACTAGAAAATTTCAACAAAAATACTCCTATATAAAAATATTAGTCAACTTCATAATATTCAATCACAAACAATTATAACAAGCGAACGAAGGCTAAATAGAATAACTCTTATTTTTCCATCATAATTAATATTTTTTTTTGTACTTCTTCAATTCAGCTGAATATTATATTAAATAACAAAAATTAATAGTTTTAATCTATATTTATAGTGTCCATGAATTAATAATTTTAACTAAAAAAAATTATTGATATTTAAAAATTAAAATTTAAAATTTAATTTTATAAATTAAATCTAATATTGAAATAAACGGAAGAAGAATGATAATTTTGAAATAATATCAGATTTAGTACATAACTGAAATAATATCAGATTTAAAATGTTAAAAGTGTAAAAAGACCAAATTGCCCAAACCCCCCAAAACTCCTCAAAAGAGCATTTTCGTCTCGAAACAAGTGCAAAATGATCGCTTTTTATATTAGAGTGAACTACAAAAATGGTCCCTGGACTATGGGTTTATCTCGTCCATAGTCCCTGGACTTTAAAAATATCGCCAGTAGTCCCTGGACTAAGGGTTTATCTCGAAATTGGTCCTTTTGGCTTTTTTTGGTACGAAAATACCCTTTGATATTATTTTGGGGGATTTGGGCAATTTGGTCTTTTTACACTTTTAACATTTTAGGGTTTAGTTATGTACTAACTTTGATATTATTTCAAAATTATCATTCTTCTTCCATTTTGTTATCCTTCACTGAATTTGTTTTTTTCATTTCAATATTATATTTAATTTTATAAAATTAAATTTAATATTTAGATTATTAAATATCAATAATTTTTTTTAATGAAAACTATTAATTCATGGACACTATAAATATTGATTAAAACTATTAATTTTTGTTATTTAATATAATATTCAATTGAATTGAAGAAGTACAGAAAAATAATATTAATCATGATGGAAAAATAAGAGTTATTCTATTTAGCCTCCGTTCGGTTGTTATAATTGCTTGTGATTAAATATTATGAAGTTGACTAAAAATTTGATCCTACTTAAAATTTTATATAGGAGTATTTTTGTTGAAATTTTCTAGTAAATTTTGATTGTTTTCAAATTAATAAACGAAAATTATATTAGTCTTACATTAGATGCATATTTATTTCAGAATAAATTGTGTTATATAATCTATTTATGATTAAAACTAAGGCGTTGTCATACCTTATTGATTACATAGTACTATACACTATCAAATATTGATGATAACTATTAATTTTTGCTATTTAATAATTTTTATAATTAAAAAAATGTATTAATATTTAAAAATTTAAAATTAAAATTTATCAAAGTTAGTACATAGCTAAAATAATATCAGATTTAAAATGTTAAAAGTATAAAAAGACCAAATTGCCCAAACCCCCCAAAATAATATCAAAGGGTATTTTCGTACCCAAAAAAAGCCAAAAAGACCAATTTCGAGATAAACCCTTAGTGCAGGGACTACTGACGATATTTTTAAAGTCCAGGAACTATGGGCGACATAAACTCATAGTCCAGAGACCATTTTTATAGTTCACTCTTTATATTAACCCTTAGTGCAGAGACTACTGGTGATATTTTTAAAATCTAAAGATTATTTATGAGATAAACCCATAGTTCAGGAATTATTTTTATAGTTCACTCTTTAAATAAATAAAACAAGAGAACAAATTAACAATCACCATTTAGATCAAAGTAGGCTTATTTTGTGACAAGTAGACCATCTTTTCGATATTGATTTAATAGTGCCAGCGTTATGCAATTGTTAAACGAATCCACATTTTCCATACCGATTAGTGTTATTGATAGCCAATCTAGAATTTTAGGCTCTAAATTGCCCAAACCCCCCAAAAATAATATCAAAGGGTATTTTCGTACCAAAAAAAAAACAAAAAGACCAATTTCGAGATAAACCCTTAGTGCAGGGACTACTGACGATATTTTTAAAGTCCATGAACTATGGGCGAGATAAACTCATAGTCCAGAGACCATTTTTATAGTTCACTCTTTATATTAACCCTTAGTCCAGAGACTACTGGTGATATTTTTAAAATCTAAGGATTATTTATGAGATAAACCCATAGTTCAGGAATTATTTTTATAGTTCACTCTTTAAATAAATAAAACAAGAGAACAAATTAGCAATCACCATTTAGATCAAAGTAGGCTTATTTTGTGACAAGTAGACCATCTTTTCGATATTGATTTAATAGTGCCAGCGTTATGCAATTGTTAAACGAATCCACATTTTCCATACCGATTAGTGTTATTGATAGCCAATCTAGAATTTTAGGCTCTAAATATCCTATTAAATTCAAATTAACTGATTATAGTTGCCTTTAGCCGAGATACACTGCATATTCTTTAAACTGAGTAAAAATAGTTTTATGTTCCATCTTTTTCGATTTATATAAAAACATGTTTCACACTAAGTGTATCTTCAACGAGACAAAGGAAAGGGGGGCACACCACTCGTGCCGGTGTGATATGATTGGTACCTTTTCACGAGGAGTTTTATGTTGAGAATCGAGCATGAGATCTTTGAATAAAATATCACCATCGTTTTATTTAGTTGCTTTTGGAAATATTAAATGATTTGAATCGTTGTTGGGCAATAGTGTGGTGAAAGTAGTCGGCGAGTTTGACGTGAGAATCATCGATGAGAAAATTAGGCGTTCGTCTAAGTACTTGGAATAACACCATAGTACTTTAAAGAAAACACCATGATTTAATTAATACTCTAAATCAAATATTTGGGCATATCACTTTTATCTTGCTTATTCTAGCCTTTTATCTACTCCGTAGTAGTAGAATATTAATTAATTATTCTACTCTGCAGTCAAAATTTTTGATCAAAATAATTCTTCCAATTCCATCACCCAACGATTTCTTCCATATCTCCACCTCCCTTGAAAATCTCCAACCAAAATCCATTCTTCTCTTTATAAATTCCTCCACAATGCAGCTTCATTTTATCTGCCGTTGTTTTTTTTGTTTCCTCCACCATAAGGTAATCTTTCTCTGCAATTTCATGAATATCAAACCTTAGCATAATCATATTGATTTTGTAGCCAATTCCATGATATTACAGCTTGAAATCGAGAGAGCTGTGATCTCAATTCCTCTTGGTTGCTAACGAGTTTTATTCATTCCAACTCTTACCCTTTCATTCTGTGTATATCACTTTCTGGGTATTAAATCCGTAGCACCATATTTTCCTTTTGTCACAGTTGAGAGGAATCCAAAACCGAGTAGCGTGTGAAATAGCCATCTCCCTGCAAATCTCAATTTGCTCTCTTTCTTTCTAAAGGTATATCCTTTCTTCAATTCCATGCCATAAATTCATACACCACAGTAGTCCACAGATCAGATTTGTTGAAATTATTGGAAAATTTGTTGAATGCTACCTTCTTGTTAAAGCTCGATCTTTACTGCCATTGCAAGCATGCAAGTCTGTCTTTATCTCTTTCTAATATGAATTCTTGGAAATTTTCTGTCTGCCCAAAATAATTGAATCGAACAATTAAAATTTGGAAATAAAAGTTTAGAAAGGGGAAAAGTGGATAAAACTTATCTGTGACTGAAAGGGGCTGTGAATGGAGGATGCAGTGTTGGATTTTGTGTTAACATGGAGATAGAGACAAGAATTTTAGGGAGAGCATAGTGCTGGGTGTTCTTTCTCTCTTTTTTTAATTAAGCAGTAGAGAGAGAAAGAGTTTTGCTGATTGAAATTTGAGGAAGACGAGTTGGGCTGGCATAATTTTTGGTAGTACAATTCCTTTATTTTGTTATATTATTTCTTTTATTCATTCTGTGATGATTTGGGAGTATATACGTGTACTGATTTAGGAATAGGCTACTGGTTATTTTGATTTCTTTATTTATTTTGTTGGGTACTTTAATATTTTATGAACCACTACTATCCAATTAATTTAATAGGGTGATATATATAATTAGTTGTGAGTTTCGGTAGATATATGGATAATGTGTACGTGAGTTTGGTTGGAAGTAATATATTAAATGACCAATGCTATTCTTTTCCTCAGTTCTTGTTTAATAGAGATGACCGATGAGTGTTGGGTTAATTATCTTATTGAGTGATTCAAATTTGTGTGATCTAGAATTTAATCGCTTGGCCTATGTTTAGTAATAACCGAGAGTTCAAGGATGTTGGCCATCATTGGATTTTGTGATTCATTGATGAGCTTGTTGTGTTATTGTGAATGAGGGATAAATTTTTCACACACACCTAGAAGCATGCATTGTCTTTAAATTAAATTTTATCAAAGCCTGATTTTTGCATTTTTTTAAAAGCTCATTTCAAGTAGTAATTTATGTTTGGTAAATGTGTTTTAAAGTTTAGCTCTTGTTTATTTCCGGTTTTAGCTTGTTGTTTAGTTCTGTTTTTATGTTTTTGTTTATTTAAAAAACCTTTTCAAGCTTTTAAAATCAGTTTCTAAAGCATTTTTCTTAGTTTTTATGGTTAAAAAACGGAGAAGGAGTTTGAAAAGTCTAAAAAAAATCAGCCATGTGTGTGTGTTTTCGCACCCTTTTCGGGGGTCATTTTCGATATTTTTCATGAGTTTGATGAGCTCGGTTTTTGAGTGTTCTTCCACCATGTTTAAGTGTTCTTAAGCTTTCTTTATCTTTTTAATAGTCTTTATGTTTCGCTTTTAGTTTGGTGTTTTTTGCATGTTTAGGTAGTTTAATTGTTGATCTTGTGTTTGCTAGCATATTTTAATTATGTAGCAGCATGTAGTCATTCCCTTTTACTTAATTTTCGTGGCCTTAGTGTAGATTTAGTCGCGATCAACCGTGTTTTCTATCCTTAGAAAATACGGGCGTGACAGGTGCCGGGGTGAAACAGTGCAGTTTCGGCACTTGATGCAGGTCGCAATGTGAAGATTAATATTAGAATTGAAAAATCAAAATGTATTGTTTAGGATTAATTAGTTTGTTTAGCATTTGATATTTAGCCTATATAAGGCATCTCATTGTATTTTGTAGTTACTAATTAATAAAAATGTAGTCATTAAAGTTTTTTCTCTCTCTTTTTTCTTCCCTCTCATGTCTAGGGTTTCTGTAAAATCTTCATCCTCCTTCAATGGAGGTTTCTCCATCCTATTCAATTCTCAAAATTTTACAATCAAGGTCGGAAAATATAGTATCGAAGAGGGTGGGGTGCCAATATAGCTTTAAAAATATATTTTCAAAACTCTACAAATACAAACAAATTTTACTTTCATTGATCTATTCTCCAATGATCCGATCCTTCATTTACAAAATTTTCATCAATTCATACCAAAAAGAATCGCAATGATGCCAATTTCCCTCACGATATAAATGAGCAAAAACATATCAACGATTTTGTTCAACAAAAGGTTTGAAATTAGCGAGAGACTGACTGGTTGGAACACCAAACCAAATAACATGACTTCTTATCCATTGATAAGGGTCGAATAATATCCCTACCAACTAATGGGGGAGAGTATCGACAAGTATGAAATTAGCGATATGAAATCATCATAACAACGTAGAAAAGACATGAGGGTGATTACTGGAGACGATTCGAAGAAATACGCACCGGAGGAGATAAAAGTAAAATAATATTTTAATAAAACGATATTGTATTTTATTTTCTTATGGCGACATCGACCATCTTGTGTATACATGATTTTCCACATGCTACATAAACTTCTATTTTTTCTTAAATCAAACTGTGCGGGCTAATTACAAACAATTTTTTAAAGTTGCGGATCCAATTTTGATTTACAAAATTATTGTTTTTTACTTTTTTAATATTTATTCCAAAATTTACCGTGAATAACATAATCAAAAACTAATTTTGAGACATTATTAATTTACCTTTAAAAATCCGAAATTAAAAACCCAGCCATTTCCTCATCTCTAATCTGGGAGCTGCCTGCTAATTCCATGGCGTCTGTGTAATCGGCAAAGTCTTTAATTTGATAAGAAGAGGTATTCGGATAAGGGAATCTGATGGCGTCGGCTCTCCTCTCAACCCCTACCGCCAAAACCTCTTTCCTTGGCCGTCGTCCGTAAGTTTTTATCGCAATTGCCATTCAATTTCTGCTTGGATTTTCTTAAAATACTTTCGAATTGATACGAATTTCCTTACATTTCTTGATTTTTTGCAAATACGGTGCTTCTGTCACAGCTCAATTCGAGGCGTTTCGAGAAGTAAACCGGATTTCTTGCGATTTATCTCCCCAAAATGTGCCGTGGATACGCCTTATGAGGGTAAGCTTCGGAATTGATTCACTGTTTCAGCAGGTTGTTGGAAAGGGAACATTTTTTCATTTTCTTAGAATTTATGATGATGTTAGTTGTTTTTTTGAACTGTGGTAAATGCCCAATTTCTCCATTTTTTAGGGCTACTTAAGATAGTAGTGTCATGGTATAACTTGATTTTGATTGTTTCTTTGATATCTATTGCGTAATTACGATTTTCGTGTTTTTTCTTATCCGATGCTGAGCCTGTTTGTGATTTGGTATACTGATATGTGCTGCATTATATGCTGTTACTTATAGAGTATCACTTTGTTAGCATTAACCTTGCGAGTGAGTTTTGTCACAACTACTTCTTAAATACTCCACTTGTCATTTATCATGGCATATATTTTACTTTGATTGTCCATAGGTAGCATTTCAAAATTCCCTAGGTCGAATGTGTGGGATCCTTATAAGCGGCTGGGGGTAAGTACTGATGCTTCTGAAGAAGAAGTCTGGAGTGCTCGGAACTTTTTGTTGGACCAATATGCCAATCATGAAAGAAGTGCCGAATCTATAGAGGCTGCTTTTGAGAAATTACTGATGACCAGCTTCAAGAACAGGAAGAAACAGAAGATCAACTTGAAAAGCAGGCTGAAGAAGAAGGTTGAGGAATCTCCACCATGGGTGAAGAACTTGGTCAGCTTTGTGGAGATTCCTCCCCCCGTTATCATTTTGAGACGGCTGTTCCTGTTTTCTTTCATGGCATGCTGGAGTGTCATGAACTCTGCTGAAGCGGGGCCCGCTTTCCAGGTACATAATACATTGCATTTCTTATCATCTTAAAAATGTAATATTTGGTCTTTCTTCAAAACAATGTCACAACATAGTAGCATTACTTAGACGTGGAAGTCCATGAATTTGGAATTTGTTCCGATTGACCCTGGAAACGGATGCAATTCCATACCTAAAAGATTGACGTGTATAATAAACAAATGATAGTTTCCTTTCTTCCATGACCTTGTCTACTTCCACATGTAAAACAAAAGAATAGAGGAAAGCTCTTACTGAATGATTGAGATTGAAAGAATCGTTAATATTGATATATTAACTTCCAGACCTTTACCCCTAAAAATGTGCAGGTCCATACAAGAGCCTATAGACCAGCACTATTGGACTAATGCTGATAATATGTCAATAGAGAATACAGAAAATTAAGTTTGTTTGGGTTGTATAGTTTAAAACTTAGAATGGGGATTAATACTGCAAATTACTTCACTTTTTTACACTACGGATTTTGGAAGGCCCACTGATGATCTTGTGAATAAAAGAACATGGACCTTAATGTGTCGTCTGATGGGTACTCTGTCTATGAAAACAAGAAATTGCTATCTTGATAAGTCACGGTGGATGCTTGTTCTATTTGCAATCCTCTTTTAACTTTCAAGCAGCATATTAAAGTATTAGTGTTTTCTTCTGCCTATACCATTTTATGCATTTTCTTGTTTTAAGTTGCATGTTTTTTTCTCATGTACAGAATACAGATAAATGATAGTATAATCAGACAAGCTTCTATATTTAACAGATTGTTACATGACTTTGCTGTGGAACTCTTACCATTCAATTCTTAGTTTTGCTCAACTTGGGGATAGCTAAATGAACCTTAAAATTAGTAACTATTTCCATACAACTAAAGGTGTTCCCCGCCACCTCCCCCCTGCCCCTCTCTCTCAAAATTAGAGATCTTTACTCAAGCTGCTAACTATCTGGCTGCAATCATGTATCTTAGAATAATTTGGAGGGATATAGAACATTAGAAATAAAACTTCATCTGCAGTTGTTGGTATTTGACTGCTCTTGTATGTCCTTGCATTTTATATGAAGAATTGTCAAACAAAAATTTCATTGTCTGAGCATCTTTTCTTGCCTATGCAGGTGGCATTATCTCTTGGAGCTTGCATTTACTTCCTCAATGACAAAAACAAAAGTGTGCCTCGAGCTGCCGTTATTGGGTAAGTTCACAGGACAAAAGACTTGGCTGCTTATTTCCTTGCAGTGAGCTTGATTACTTACAACGTGAAACCTTGTCATCTTATTTCAGATTTGGAGCTCTTGTTGCTGGCTGGTTAATTGGCTCTATGACGGTCCCACTCATTCCGTCGTTTTTGTTGCAGCCCACCTGGACTCTTGAGCTCCTTACATCCTTGGTAGTATATGTATTCCTGTTCCTAGCCTGTAGTTTCCTCAAGTGAGAAACCTAAACAACATTGTTACATTTGCTTCATAGATTAATCATAACTAGCTTCATAGCTTCAGACATTTTGTTCAAGTGGTATCCATTGGAGGATGATTGTTTCATGTCTCGTCTAATGTGCATTCTCATTTGTTGTTTCTCATTTCACAATTTTGTAATCACTTTTGACTTATATGGTTCTTCCCTAGCTAGGCCAATTCTTGAATATCTTCAAATCTGATCTTTAACATATACTACTATATATCCATCAATCACCATATCCAAGTCTTCATCAACTCCAATCTTGGTTATAAGACGTAAATATAATTGATTTGAGAGCAAATATAAGGGAATATAATCATAGGATAGGAGTTATTAAATATATGACACCACAACCATCTCAAAGTATAATTTAGCAAGAAACAAGAAAAATGATTTGATAAAATATAGAAGCGCCAAAGTTCAAAAAGGGGGTTGAACTTCCCCTTTCATCTACTCTTACTGTTGCTTCACGCCTCCTCTCCTTAACTTTTCTCCATTATTACTCTCTCCCTCTCTCTCTCTCTCTCTTTGGAGGCTGGCGAGAGTGAAAATGGTGGAAGAGAGTAGCTGCGATCTCAACGCTTCCTCCGCTGCGAAGCAGACGCTCATGCTCCTGCTATCGGAGGATCCCGCTTGTGCCGTGCAGGCTGCCAAGGAAATCAGGTGCCTCACCAAGACCTCGCAGTCCCACCGGCGTCAGTTCTCCGCCGCCGTCACCCCCCTCGTCGACATGCTATGTGGCGGCTCCGGCAATGCCAGAGAGGCTGCACTCGCCGCTCTCCTTAACCTCGCCGTCAGAGACGACGAGTAAGCTCTCATCCAAACCACTCTCTTCTTCATTTCACTTCCATTCAATCTTGCACATTTTGTCCTTTTTTGTTAAATGAAAACTAGTTTAACAAAAATAATTATGCAATTATTTATGTGTATGTTTTATGTCATTGTGGTTTGCATTACTGCATTACTCGAATTGTTGATGAAGTAGAATACTCCGTACTATACAAGAAAATGAAATGAATATATGCTTCGTTTAATGCAATAAACATATAAACCACTGTATATTCTCTGCGTTGCGTAGCTTTTGTATAGTGTTCGTCTTCTTTATCACGTGCTCTCTCTCTCTCTCTAAACTTTTTAATTCTTTGCCTGTGTCGTTTAATCCTTTTCCCTTAGTCTTGCTTGTGAAGCCATCACATGGATTAGAATCAATTATACTTTTCAGGGAAGAAATTGTCTTCTCTTTAAGGCTAGTCTGCTTTAGGCCATAGTTTAGTGTTGATTAATGATAAAGCATGAATCAACTTAAGATTTCTATATACATTAAAGAATTCCTTCTAATCCAATGGAATCAAGATAAATTATCAATAGAATCTCTTTGTAGCGTGCAATTTGGCAAATAAATCAATTATAATCTTCAAACTACTGTCCCTGAAATTAATTGCACTCACATTTGATGCAAAAAAAATTAAAAAAAATCAGAATTCTTCAATTTATAAAATATCATGTCGTACATATGTTGTAGTGTACAGTACTAATGAAGATGTTGCTAATTATTTGCAGAAACAAGATGAACATCATCAATGGAGGTGCTTTAAAACCGATCATGAGCTTCCTCGAATCAACGAACGCAACCGTGCAGGAACACGCAGCCGCAGCTCTCGTCACTCTATCCGCTTCTTCAAATAACAAGCCCATCATTGCTGCTTCCGGCGCAATCCCTCTCCTCGTCGACGTCCTCCACTTCGGAGCATCATCACAGGCACGGTCAGACGCCGCCATGGCTCTCTACAACTTATCCACCGATGCCGACAACGTGCCCCTCATCCTACACGCACAACCTATCCCTCCCTTGATCGATCTGCTCAAATCCTGCAAGAAGTCCTCCAAGGCGGCCGAGAAGTGCGTGGCGCTGATAGAGAGCGCGGTGGCATTTGAGGAGGGGCGGAGGGCAGTGGTGGCAGAGGAGGGAGGGATTTTAGCAGTGGTGGAGGTGGTGGAGGGGGGGACGGGGAGGGGGCGGGAGCATGGGGTTGGAGCGCTGTTGAGGATGTGTGAGAGCGACGAGGGAGGGGAGTATAGGGATGCGATATTAGGAGAAGGGGCGATTCCGGGGGTGATGGAGCTGACCGTGGAAGGGAGTGGGAGATGCCGGGGGAGAGCACAGGAGCTGCTGCGGCTGCTGAGAGATCCGAGGCCGGAGATGGAGAGAGGGGCTGTGTTGTATGGTGAAGTAAAGAGGGTGGGGAAGGCCAACAAAATGGTGAGGGAGATGGCGCAGGTTAGCATGGAGCAGAGTTTTAGAGACATCAAGGAGAGGGCAGTGCTCTGTGCTTCTCATTTATCATCCTAACCTCAATCTTTTTGTTATTTTTCAGCTTTCTGTTTTATTTTATTTTTATTTGTTTTTCTTGTCAAGACTGGATTGGGCTGATGTTATGGTTTTCACTGGATAATAATTATAGTGGTTTACTAGGATTCCAAACGCCACAATCTTTGGTAATTTTTTTGGTTTCAATTTATAGAAATATAGTAGGCATTTCTAATCTAAGTATCTGAGAAAGGATCATATATTCACAGCACCGCAAAAGGAACAACAATATTTTCAATAATCTCTAATACAAAAATGGGAAAAAGTGACCAAAATCCTCCCCATCTCTTTGGCCTTCTGTTACATTTTCTAGACTAACCTCATCTGCACATTGCAGAAGGTGCAGAATAACTTCAGAGCCATCGGTCTAATTGTCGCTTGGCTTCTGCCATGTCCTTCTGTGCTTTCTTTCTCCGGTAAAATATTGGGCAATCTCGACTGATCAAATATGCACTTATTAGAAATCAAAGAACCAATATTGCATTTGATGAAACATTGAAACCTATATCTAACCTAGTGCAAAGCACATCCTGATGAAGAGAGCCTTGGCACTCCTGGCACTGTGTCCAGAGTCTTCCAAAGAGTTCCTCTAAGTCAGCCACTGAAAAAAGCACATATATAGAGTGTACTTTCGTCATGTAGTCTTGAGTTGAAAGAGATTTATGAATGGCCACTATATGAGTGGAAGACATAAACGGTAAAAACAAAGCTTTGCATACCATTAGCCACGGACTTGCAATAAAGTTCAGCTTCTCTTCCTTTGCAGTGTGAGCATAGAGTTTGTTCTGAATTACTGCATCATTTGTTAATGTAATAGTTCATACCAAATTGATTTAACATGACTATGGCAACTTGGCAAGTCATTTAATAGAAAGATAAAAGACCACTAATATTTGTACACCCCCTTATATAGTGCTTACTCATCCCATCATGCATTGCATGTTATCGAGAGAACAAGGTAGAAGAAACTAAAATAACTTCAGCCCCTTAGATTACAACTTTAAAATGAATTTACAATTGGCAAAAGATGTGGACCTATTTACTTAGAATAACTGCTATTTTGGCATTTCAATAACTAACCTCGAATGAGCTTATAATGTAGTATTTGGGAAAAATAACTTAAAACTCCTGGAAAGACTTGCATATATAGTTCCTTGAATGTTTAAGATTCTGTGGGTGTCAAGGTTTATAGAAACTTTAAAAAATGGTTTTAGTCCATCCTGGACATCTAATTACTACTCCATCTAGCAAGCTTATCTAAACCAAATGAAACATTTATACGATCTAGACAATTATAATAGAGAAGAAGCAACATATGATCAGTACCTGATTAAAGCCTTACACCCAATGCAAGTTAGTTGCTTTTTAGCAAATCTCATAATGCCGCTGTTGGAAGGGGTAGAAATGGAAATAGATCGTGTATGACTTCCGTGGAGAAGCTCACTACTAGCATTCTTCAATATAGGTTCAAAGATCCTCAGTAATGGCTGCATAAGAACATTGTTAGCAAGATTCACGGGTATCAGCAGACTAAAAAACAAAATTTTGATTTACAAACCTTGCTAATTTGATTGTCAAGGTAGTAATGAGGGTCTATCGGAATATTGTTTTCTAATACAAAGATGGGATCCTCCGATTTTTCATATGCCTGTTTCAAATATCATGTCAGGTTTTCTTATCAAGTTTTACGAGGTTAACAGAAAAATATCAATAATACGCTTACCTTGGCACCTTTTGCTGCTTTGATAATGACATAAGGAACTCGATCCCCAACATTTGGAGCAGTAGCAGCATCTCTCTGTTTGTGATAATGTAAATAAAATATATTTGTCAAACTTCTTGTGGAATTGACAAAGAATCTGATAATACTAACAATCTAATTAAAATATAAAATATCTAGCATGACTTAGATTCAAAGAACATTGGATGCTGAAGAAATTGTACATAACAAGATGCTAATGAATGTAAAACAGTTGCATGCAAATATAAACATAGTGCCTTACAAACTGTCTAAACCTACCCCAACTACGCGGAATGGCCGGAAAAAGAGAGACAAAACATAAGTCTTTCCTGGGTGGTTTAGAGGTTTAATAAAGTATTAAGAGACATAGCCAAGTATTGCTAATTATATTGAGACAATTGGGTTTTGATGTTATTAGCAAATAGAGATTAAGGTTACATCTATTTGAAAGTAATCAAATCTATAACGAAGTCATTTTATCTAACAAATATGAAAAACGATGTCATTAGTAGACTATTAAACTTTCAGTCGAAGGAGATGTTTGCTATTGCTTTTTGCATCTGCCAGAAACAGCTTACCTCCAAGTACTTTAGCAACTTTCAAGCTCAGGGTTTACTATGATCAAAAGGAAGATTTACTAGTGTACCGATGAAGTACAAAATTTGATCCAAAAGTCAAACATACAAGAATAAGGTGCTACCCCAGGAACTCAATGTGCCTCCAGTATATCTCACACAAAAAAAGGATATCACATCATTATTGAGAATGTTCAGCCGTGAATATTCAGAAATTCAAAAGTATACTAAATGTCAGGAAACTGTCGAAGAACAAAAAAAAGGATACCATATTCTACCATATCATTTGATTTTTCCTTAAAATAGAAATTAAGATTCTATATTGGAAGTTAAAGTATGAATATTCAGATATTCAAAAGCATCAGGAGACTATCAAAGAACAAATTTGGCATTTATTATTTTTTAAGAAAAGGACATTAAACTGAAAAAAATTATCACCTTGCGCATCCGTTCTGCAAGCTCAACATGCGCTGCTTTAACTTCATAGTCATCCCCTGTTTTAGTCAGACCCTATTGAAAAGGAAATGGCAGTGGAAGCAGAATGCCAGAATCTTAGTCAAAATGGAACAGGCAAACAGGTCTGTAACAATAAGCACTTGAAGAGGCCCAAAACATGTCCAGCTTAAATAAATTTCTTGCCTTGGTGATAACTAAAAGAGATAAATCCATGCGATTCATAAGAAGATCTGAGATTGTGTTCTTGACAAACTGAACTGCACCAGGAATATCCCTGTCTATCAATATTTTATTGAGGCATTCAGTCACAAGGTTCTTGACTAGCAAGCAATTGTCCCGCCGTACAGTTTCAATCCCTGTGAACAGGAAAAAAAGGAGTCAGTTAGAAAGACAATATAGCAACATTGGCAATGACAAAAAAAAAATCAAACCAAAGGAAACAACAACCATTCAGATAAAGTATAATTAGCAGCATGTCTCACCTTTTGTATCCATCTTGTCGTATTTATTTGGGTTTGTCCAAATAAGGCCAGCATATCTCTTCTTACTAATCAATAAATATGGGTAGTAAATCTTCTCAAACTCTAGCTTTATGGGCTGCAAACAAACAAGGACACCAGATAATAACAACAATAGTAATGAGGCAATAGAAAAGTAAGCAGCAGAGGAAAAAAGAAAAATACAGATATAATAACAAGAACAAATGGTCACAAAATCCAAGTAAAAAACCAATGACAGGGTTAATTTTCAGCTATAGTAAATTAAAAAACCCAACGAACTGGACAAAGATAGATGCACAAGCTGCTTGGCATTATCTGCTCATCAGTGCAGAGCCTTAAACAGTAGAGTTTGATCAGACAAGCCTATACAGAAAGCTATTGATGTATTAAACATTTCATGGCTGCATATTTAATAGTCTACTAGTATTAATTTACTAGCAGAGAGACTGTGAAAGTTCAAAATTCAAAGAGAAAGGCAGATGCCACATATAGATAATAAAAATGGTGATACTACTTCAATTGAGAAAATGTGCTAAGGGCATTTATGAAAAAAACCAAAACAATAAAAATAAAAAATAAAAAATTGCATCGCTTCAAATTAGAAAACTGGAAACATCTGACAGAAGTAAAGCGAAGTAAAACACACAATTAATATCATAATTTTAAACACGTGTTAACATGACAAACGAAAACCCAAAAAAGCAGCAAAATAAGAGTACAAGCTAACATACCCTTATGAAAGTGCCACTAATATAATCAGCAGCCTCCCTACCCAAGTCCATAGCTGCATCAACTGAGGGCACACCAAATTGCACCATAACTGAATCAGTATCTCCATATATGACCTGCGGCATCATTTTTATTATTTATCAAGATAAAAGCATGATCTTGAAAGAGACCATGAAAAAGAACTGTAGAATAAAATGAGTATATTATTTAGAAAAAGGAAAAGAGTGTGATGTCCAAAGTCAAACATTGAGTATATGACCTAAACACTTTTTCGTCCATCCCATAAAACCCTTTTTTTCCCTTTTTCGCACACTATCCCCAACCACAAATTGCTGCAATACTATTCTTATAATCACAATTTATTTAAAATACAAACAATATAACATTGATTTTGACGATGAATCTCTTTTAGAAACAATATGATGCAGGCATATGAATATAGGTAATCATTGTAAAATGACACTTGACAGAGGATCAAATGCCGAAGGCTCCTCATTTACATGTTATCTTTCATATGCATTTTGATATAACACAACAGCTATCACATGTTATAGCCCACCTGTATGGGCAAGAAAGATACTAGAAACAAACTACATCAGTTAAAAGTGATGGTTATCACATAAGATACTTCAACTACAGCTAGTATTCTGTTTTATCATGCTAATGGAGAGGCCTAATCGCCAGAAATCATGGATATACCTCAGCGTTATGCTCATAGCCCCCAAGCACAGTGAATTTTTCTTCCACAAGTTTCTTTGTGTGTTCAATCATTTGTCGACCTTGAGATTAGCAAAAAAACATGAGATCAACTTTCAAGAAAGGTAAAAACTGTAATATTTTAGAGAACAAAGTCCAAGCCTTGAATTTATGGATTCAGCTCTTCAGGATTTATTACCATAGCTAGTAACACTGGAGGATATCTCTAAACAAGGTAGTTGACCAACTGTTGCTCCAGTAAAACCATACACAGAATTGGCGCTTATCTGGTAAGGAAATGAATGGCTAATCACTTCAACTCTGTAAACCTCTTAATGTAATAGTAATACCATATCATAGTAAAACATAACACGTGGAAGGGATCAAACAGAAACAGTTACCTTTAAAGCCAGTTGCCGCCCATCTAGCACAGCTTTCACTAGAGGATCCTTAGCTTCCTAGAGAACAAATCATACAGTCTGTTCACTTGAGGTTTAAATAACTTTTTATCAAGACACATTTACAAATATACACAGATTTTACCAAATTTGCTTTTCTACACAACATTTTAGTGTTTTGCAACTTTTGTTATTACACCCTCCTAACTTTTCTCAGCAATACATTACATCTTTTAATGGTAAAACGACATTGTCTTAGTAGTACAATTGAACAAGCTTTGATAAAAAAATATAATATATTGGGGAAGTTGTAAATTAAAATTTTAGGAAGGCAGTGTTGTAACTGCTACAACTGCAAAACCGTGTGAAAATTGCTCATTAGGGTAAACATTTTCTTATTTGAATTTTTAAAATGAATCCATATATAAATTAGGAAGACCATTAACACACAAATTTCCAGTCCCAGCCTGCATGGTAATTCAGATGATCAATACAATGATTAAACTGAGTGAATGGATCAGTAAGTTATTATCCAGAGAGAGAATTCTTTATTATGAAAAAAGTTACATTTCAAGAGATGATTTGCTGCTGAATATATCATCACAAGGGATACAAGTTTCAGACATATTCTCTTTGTAGTAACTCATTAAATCCATTGGACAATAATTTGCTAAAGTTGTTTCCAGTCACCGAACCTATTTAGGGTCCATGATGCACGATAACTGTCAGTCTGTCACAAAATAATCTATTGCTGTCGTGAGCTTTTGTTAATCAATATGAACTTAACTTATCTGGAACAGCTATACATGTTGCATAGACATTTGAGTATATATATGACTAAATACAATTAGAAAAATGCAACTGTTTACTGTGGTGAGTCTAGATTCACATTTGAAAGAGAAAATCTACAAGACAGTGAAAAAATTCATAATTAACTTATGTACCTTCAAATCTGCCTTGGCCCTTTTGCGAGCAGTCAAAAGTTCTTCAAGGATTTCAGGTAGGATTCCCTGAAGTCAAACTTGTAAATTGAGGCAGAGGTAAAGATGAAATTTGCACATTACCAAACTTCTAATTTATTTCACATCATCTTGATCATAACCAAGGAAAGTGTAGGCACCTTCTGTAAATTTGATTTCACGAATGTATCACCAGATGGAGTTTTAGTGACGCACTCTGGTGGAAGATTAAGTTTACGGGCCTCTTCTGGGGTTACCTATTAATAGTCATTAAAAGATCATAAACATCCTGGATTTGTATGGCGTGCGCTGATATCATTCATCAATGATGCAGACTAAAAATTAAGTTATATAGAAAATAAGGAAAAATTAAGATTTTACCAGCGTACAATAACACAAGTTGTATGCCATCATAATTGATGGATACAAAGATGCAAAATCAAGTGTTGCAATAGGCTTTTCGTAGAACCCTGCTCTGGCTTCCAGAACCTGTGCACAAAATCCTGTTCTTTTAAGCAAATATTTTGTTTCCTCCCACGTTGCACAAAGTCCATTACATAAAAAAAATTAATAAAGAAAAGGAATCCACATGTGGAAAAAAAGTAAAAGCTACTGATATTTTATATAGCCAGAAAACATGTGTTTCACATTAAGCCAGCAAATTCCTCCAATTTTTAATGATAGTACATATAAAATGTTAAGAAAGCTGAACTAAACACTCCATGCCATGCATAAATCTTAATGGATATATTGTGTGTGTAGATGATAAAAACTGCAAACTTACAGTTGCACCCTCATATGTTCCCTGTTCAGTTCCAGCCTGTTTCGCATTTGGAATAACCATATTTTTTTGTTTAGCTTTCCTTAGAAGCTGAGACAACACCTGAAATGAAAGCTTAATATTAGATCTGCAGTTCACAATCCACCAACTATCAGTGATAGATGAAAGTCACAGATTTTTCACAAAACCTTAATGCTCTGCCCTCTGGAAAGTAGAAACGAGATGGGAACACCTGTAACTCGAGCCATCTCCACATAGTTATATATGAGCATCAACTTATCCAAAAGACGTTGTGGAAGTTTAGCATCCTGCACAACTTGACCCTTTCAGCAATAGTACATGTAATAAAACTCATAATTGATGATTTGGTAAGAGGAAACTTTGAGATCCTGTAGTTGATTAAACACTAAAGTAGAGTTAACAAACATAAATATGCATTTAAAAGGGTTAATTCCAAGACAAATCACAACCTTTAGCCATTTTTTCAATTCGATCACATCTTTTTAGTTTTAGTAGTTTCATTAATGAACTTTCAATTCATTGGGAAACCACTAAATATTGCAAAATTAAACCAAAACTAATCCAGGTTTTGATACATTAATCTAACGTGTAACAGTGGGGGGAAATAAGTTGGATAGAATTCCGGTATTCGAATCTCACTGCCACGGACTGATAAATAAAATCCCCATGCATAACTTAGATGATAGTTAGCATGAAGCCACTAAAGACAAGGAAAATCTGAGAATCCATTATATGATATAGCATAATGAATTTACATATCTAGAAATTTACCTTTAAACAATACACAGCAAGGCGTCTCCTTGTTTCTGAACTTCCATTCTGGAGGTCAGTTATAATTGAATGATGAACATCTTCTTTCTGCACATGTATCATACGAAATTATCAAAGGAGATAATTTCCAACTACAACTAATATGTCAGAAATAGAATCACAACTAAGGACGCAATATTTTATAAGCACTAAGTGTCCCTCGAAGACAGAGCTTTCCCTTATTCATCTTAGGCTGTTGGGTGCAAACTCATACCACAAAAGAGATTAAGAAAAAGGAAACAAAATATAGTTGAAGAGTATCTGAAAAAAATATCACCTGCTCCTTCAGAAAGTGTGCAGATACAGAATTTAGTGAATAAGAGCTTAACTTGTAATCTCTTTGCATGACCTGCATCGAAGATAATCAGACAGCAGAAGCTTACATAAGAATATCCATGGGTGTGATGGTAAAACTTCAACAAAATGATTAGTCATTCTAAAATATATTGAGTAGCATATGACAGAACTTCATGTGCTAAGAGAAAATGTTCATAAAAAACCTGTAGCAGATCAAATTGAACTCTCCCCTCAATGGTAACTTCTTTACTTTCCCTGGTCCCATACTGCCTGCAACCAATAAGCATTGATAAGTTAGATAAACTAGTCTTGTCTTGAGTAACAAACTATTATGGCTCATTGGCTCTCTTTCATAACTTTATCTTACAGATCAGATTCCTATCATGCTAGTCCTCATTTAAAGATTTATCTTTGACAGAAATAAACTAGATGTAAGTATTACGGGAGCAAGGAGAAACTATTTCATGACCTTGATGAAAAAGTTGTATCTTTGACACGGACTCTGCTGTTCCGGATACGTCCAATTATTGGAAATTCAGCTACCCCCAACACTTCAGCTCTCTGTCCAAAAGACATTAAATATTCATTTCTTCAACAAAATAAAATCATTTTCAATCTTGACCTGAATAGCAAGTCAAACAATTTCCATATTCATTGGAATAAATTACTATAGATTGGCAAAACAAAGAAAATTTTCCAACCTGAATGAGGTATGGCAAATCAAATTTGCAGATGTTATAACCAATTATAATATCTGGGTCCACTTCACGCAGGAAGTCCTGCAATTAAAAGACAAAGCTAAACTTAAACTTCAAACAGACATCTTCAATAAAATTACAGTGATTATCAGAAGAAAAAGAGAAAAAAAGAGACCTAATTACAAATATAAACTTACATCTTACTTGCTTATCTTGAAATATTTTTATCTTTTTCTTTTAAAATGTTTGCAAGCAGATGAGGATCCCATATCCTAATCTTAGCATACAGGAATATAGCAGCGGTGTGCGTGGTGGTTGGTGGTGATACATTGGTGTGGGGATAATTAAATGATCATTAGTTTTTTTATGTCTGGGTGTGTGTCCTTGGTGCTCTGGAAACAGAGAAAATCAAAGACAGGCTAGCTTCTATCTATCATGTAGTACAAGAGCAATTAAACATCTGAAAATGAAAGCAAAATAGAAGTTTTCATGCTATGATTGTTATCCAAGAATTCTGTGCCAGTGCCTTCTCATAATTAAAAGAATAAATGCAAATAAAACTAATAGTATTAAGAATTTTGGTAAAGTGGTACTGTCTGTCAATACTACATTTGTCAGACTTGTCCAAGAACATTACCCTCCAAGCTAATAGAAGATCTTTTTCTGTGTCAAATGACATTACATCAACTCCAACAATAGGTGAGCAAGAGTTAAGGGTCATCACATTGCGAACAAATGGCTCGTCTTCTCCCTGCAAGGTTACTTGATTGGCTACCTAGAAATAACCAAAAAACGAAAAAGAAAAGGCAAGCATCAGAAAAAGGCTCTGGAGAAAAGCAACATACTCCGGCTATATATATGAATACAGTCATTGTAAACCTGAATAACAGGATCATGAGTGGGCTCAGGAAAATGGCCTTTTCTTCCAGCGCACTCAATATCAAAACTTAGTATGCGAAATGGAGCAATCTTTGAGAATTCCCCTTCAGGTGCATGACTGATCAAGTCCGTAAAACTAACAGCATTCGTTAAAGAAAAAAAGATTTGAACAAAATAAGCCTGTTTAACATGATTACAATGATGAGTTTCACTAATAATTTTTTCTTGTTTCAGGATACAGGCAATCAAACTCTAGTTGACAGTAGGAGAGGTTTCTTCCTGTCTTCTTATACTTTCCACAAGGAACTTCTATCCAATTGCCGCCAACTATATTGCAGTCAACCATGAATCGAAGAGCAAAAAGCACATTGCTCTCGTATGTCATAAAACTTTTCATTCCCAACCCATCAATTTGTATTCCTCTATCTAGGATACCTGCCAAATTACCATTATAGATTATTAAAACTCTTGAAAATCAAAGTAAGTTATCATGCAAAATTAAAATGTCAGAATTGTGGTATCAGCAAAGTAGATTTCATCTGCTTCTTAGACACATAGCGCCCCTCTTAACTTCGAATCATGCATTACATGCCATTTCACAGTATTTCACTACAATGTAGTAGTGAGTCACAAGCTTACCAAGTTATACTTGAAAAGAGTAAGTATACAGTCATACCACGGCAGCTGGTGACCATTGTTGGCAGTGCCACTACAATTTTAAGAAATGGTTGAGCATTCTGCTGTTGATAGTACATGATGCTTCGCCTCTGTACAAGTTCAATGCGATGAACAAACTTTGGAACCTTACTGTTTCGGTTTGATTCTCTCATCTTACCCTACAGAAACCAATAAACAGCAATATATTAAATGTAACAGCAATTCGATGTGAGCCATGGCAGATACAAACATAAAGAAACTTGAAAAATACTACCTCAAGGACTTGATGGAATCGGGAGATATCATCAGGACCAAAGCCTGGTGGACAGCTGATATAAAAGTATGGTTCGAACCCATGTACATTGCAGCACACACTATGCCCTGGCCATGAAGGAATTACTCAATAATAAATTCAAATATGATAGTACTACTGCAGAATTTTTTTTAATCTATAACCAAACATAAAATTCTCTACTTCACACTCAAGTTCCTAAAAAACCAGCAGGTCAAAAATACTGGGCAACAGCTATGCTAAGTTGCATAATCGATAATACCTTCTTCAGTTACCCCAAAAATCCTTATAATTGCAGCAGGACCAGTAGAACTTGGCAACAGTTCCCTGTTGCTATCTCCAATAATGTAATCGATCTCCAATTGTTGAAAAACTACAAATAAGAACGAAAATCCGAAATCAATTACAGGAGCAGCGGAACGATTTCTTCGACTATGAGTTTGAGTAATTACCAATGTTTCGAGACTGAGATTGGTAGGCATCGGAAAGTGGAGGACGCTTCCACTTGACGAGTCGATCGGCGAGCGCACTGCGCTGCGAGTCCTCTTCCTCGTAGTGGAGTAGGGTTTCCTCGAGGAATACGTCCTCGTCCAACTCCTCATCTTCCATCACTGCCTGCTGCTTCGGTTTAGGAGATGGAGTTGCTGCTGATGGCGGCGGCGCCCCCCGTTTCCTAGTGTTGCCAGTGGCACTCATGGTGGTGGCGGAGGAAAGAGGGCTTTGTGAATTGAGAGGGAAACGTGAGTGCAAATTCCCGCCAACAAGTGTGCTACTTATAGCGTTTTTTTATCAGATGTCGTCATTCCAGTGTAAGTAAAGTCGCTACTGTTAATATTCACCACAACAACGACATTAGGTCGATATTCAAAACAAGGCATTTGTTCCGTCTTCTTCACCAATTAGAAAAAAATATAAAAAATCCGTTTTTGGGGGAGATTTTTGGAAATTACGTATGCCGCGGAGTATATCGAGGTCGCCGTCGTATTCGCGGCGGCGCTACTCCCGGTCTCGCTCGCCGGCGGTCACTCACCGCCACTCCTCCCGTCGGGACCGTGCGCGTTCCCCTTACAGCAGGTCGCTTTACTAATCTTTCCTGCTCTAATTATTGCTACTGTTTTACTCTTTTTTGGTGCTCTTCTTTGTCGCCAATTTCACTCCACCACTGCTGCTGTATATCGCTGGCTACTCTTATTATCCTAATCTGACCTATCGATTTAAACGTTTCCTGGATTAAATTGCATAAATTTGGTAGTAATCTCATCCGATTAAGTGATTGATTAAGCATTAGAAGGTGTTGGCTGACCTTTTAAGCTCATTAAAACAGCTTATAAATTAACTTAGCCGGACACCCTTAGTGTTAAGTCTTGTAGTTTGGCTGTAGTGATTGTGAAACATAAATTTGTTAGTCATTCAACAGTTTATGTGATGATGTTCTGTCTCTAAATAGGGGAATTGTAATTTTGTGGAAAATGGATATTTAGTTCATTGGGTTTGTAATGTGCTTACAAATGGATGTTACCAACACTACTCCAAGTTCAGTTTGGACTTACTAATCAATTTAGCTACTCCTAGCTATTTAGGATGTGGAAAAGATAATAGTAACAAGACTGATTTTCAAATTTCATTGGACTGCACTAGTTTTCAAATTGGTTATATGCTCAAGTAGAGAATGTAAGTACAATTTGATAACTTCTATGTTTATGGCAGGCGAAGAAGTCGTTCTGGTACACCGCGGCGACGAAGAAGTCGTTCTCCAGCTTCAAGGCATCACAAGAGCCGCTCCCCGGTGCCAAGGCGTCATAGGAGGCACAGAAGCCGAAGTTCTTCTTTGTCTCCTTCACCTAAATCCCGTAGTCCCAGTTCAACATTGACTGAACGTAAGCTTGCTAATGAAAAATTGAAAAAGGAAGAAGAAGAAAGGAAAAGGTAACTAACAGGCTCCATCATTTGTTTGGTAGAAAAAACAATCTGCTAACATTTTTTCTTGTTTTGTTGAGGAGCGTAATTTCTAGATCCTAAAATGCGATAAGAATGTTATGATGTGGAGTTTTTCTATGAATTTCCTCTGAATTTATATATCTCTATTTTAAGGAACATAATTACAATCTCCTAATGGAACCTTGCATTTTTCGCTTTGCCGCCTAAAGTTGTTCTCTTGCCACTTACAACCCAAACTTGTTAAAAGGGCAAATGTTGGATGGTATTGAATTATTGCTTTTAAGAAACCTCTGTAAGCTCTTACTGGTTAGATTCTACTGGGTAACTTGATGACTTAAGTCCTCTTTTAGACTGCAGCAGGAAGAAGAGCTCAAACAATTAGAGGAAGAGACTGCAAAGAGATTGGAGGAGGAAATTCGCAGTCGAGTTGAGGAAAAATTGGGGTCTGAAGAAGTCAGGTTAGAAATCGAAAGACAGATAGAAGAAGCCCGGAAGAAATTGTTTGAGGACGTCGAAGCTCAACTTCAAAGAGAAAAGGAAGCTGCCCTTGCTGAAGCAAGGGCAAAAGAAGTAAGTCCTTGAGATGCTAATCCTATTCTTTCTTTTATCCATTCATATGTTGTTCCAACAATCATTCCCTTATGTTGCTCCACTTTGAAGTGATTCAACTTGTATTTTGCAAATTTGTGACGTCATCTTGTGATTCCATTCTTCTTGGTAATTATGAGACTATGACTAATTATCACGAGACTATCCATCTAGGATTAAGTTGTACGGCTTAATCTTATGAACCAAACATGATACATCTTTAATCATGAGATTTAATCTTGGCAACCGAACACCCCCTTACTTTATTAATTAATCGTGCATGTGCCATACTAGATTAAACCATCATTTAACTGATTAGTGTTTATTTGGAAAAAATAAAACAGTCAAATTTGATCCTATATCCTACTTATAGAGAAGCTTAAATAGGGCATTGTTTAACCGTTGTTGTATGATGATCTAATCAACTTTAAAACAATTTTATCAAAATAGTTATATCACTCTGAGTTGGGCTTTCGCCATTATGGATTGTGTTAGTGTACTAATTAATTTACAGGTAATAACTAATAACCTTCAATTCTGTATATTAAAATTATCAACACAAAGACATAATTATATCAATACAACATGTAAATTTAAATATTAACACAAAGACATAAATTTATCAATACAAGAAGATTGATAAATTTATATCTTTATATTGATATTTTTAACTTACAAAATTAATATTAATATCTCACAGCTCACTATTATTATAACTTAAGTATTATGCATCCTTTCTGGTGTTTCCTGTGATTTATGAAGGCATCTAAAATGTCGCAATCTCTGATCTTCCTCTAATAATCTGAAATGCGAAGCCCGATTTCTGCATAGTAATCTATCTAATCAAAATCATGAAATGCCAACAGGAACAAGCTCGCAGGGAGAGAGAAGAGCTAGATAAGATGCTCGAAGAGAATCAAAGGAGGGTAGAAGAATCTCAGAGGAGAGAAGCTTTGGAACAGCAGAGGAAAGAGGAGGAAAGACTTCGAGAGTTGGAACTGATTCAGAGACAAAAAGAAGAGGCTGCTCGAAGGAGGAGACTCGAAGAGGAGGAAGAGCGAGCAAATCAGATATTACTTGGTAAGAACAAGCCTCGGCAGAAGATTGGCCTGTAGGTGAGTCTGAACATACTTATATGTTTGTCTGTTGTTGTATAAGTACGCGGATTACTTTAGGAGAGTTGCTTCCTACATTACTGTATCCCTCGCTGTGACCATTAGGTGCTGAATACTTGCAGAGTTTTGATTTGAAACTGTGAACAAATTTACTTGTTTTCACTTTCCTTTGTATTAATGGAAACCCTTCAGTCGGATACCTCTGGTGCCGAACTGGGTAACCCACATCCTCTAATACAGCGGTGGAGTTGTTATTGTTATGGTTATTGTTATTGTTATTGTTTGTTTTACTTGTTATTGTTTGTTAAAGCAAAAAGCTAGGATTTGAATTTAAACCAAGTTGCTAAAAATTATGGTTCCTAAATGATGGTGCCAGTTTTGCCGAAGGTGGAACCAGACCATGAAGGGCCCAAACGGTTCTGGTTTTGGAACCGAAACCCCTTTGATTCTCAAACCTTTTGGTTTTTTTCTTTTTACCTTTCCATGTTCCTTATCCTTTTCTTTCACTTCTCCCCTCTTTTTATCTCAAAACCGAAACCCTTCCTTTCCCTCACCTCTCTTTGCTTCTTCTTTCAGTACACACAGCGCCACCGCAGCTTCTCCTCTTCGTCGACGTGGTCAGTGACTTCTATTTCATCTCTCCCTTCATTCACGCATCTCCATCTCTCACTCGCATACCAGCCACTGTCTTAGACCGGGCGTGCTCTCTCTCTCTCTCTCTCTCCTCTGGTGCAGCAATGGCATTGGTGCGCATGCAGAGCATGCACGCGCTGTCTGAGTCTAATAGAGTAGCTTGATATTTTGATAAACTATCCAAACCCAAAGTGGTCCCTTTTGTATATTATGACAGACACTAATTTTGTAGCATATATCTCCAGGATATGTCTAGATTTTGTGAGATTTAAAACAATACTCCATTCATGGTCCGTGAAAAATAAGTCTCATTTTGTAATTTTGGAATATTTACAAAAATTAGTCCGATTGCTAAAAATAGAAGGTTTCTCTCTCACGTTTTATCCATTTTTTCTCTTCTCTTCCATACTTTATCCGTTTGTTCTCCCTATTTCTCTTATTTTATCTTTTTTTTTTCTTTTCTCTTACTTTATCAATTTCTCATTAAAACACATGTTACCCACAAATAAAACTATTTTTTTAAGGATGTAGGATGTACATAATATGCACCTTATTAGACTTGTCATGACAGAATACAAAACTATGCACCTTATTAGACTTGTCATGACAGAATACAAAACTATATCAGATTGCAAATATATTAATATCAGTTGACACCACAAAATATATTAGTTTTTGGCTCAAATCAGTTTTTACTGATTCATGAATATCAGTTTCTAACTTTATATCATTTTCTAATTAAATATCAGTAATTGATAACTTTATATCAGTTTCTAATTAAATATCAGTAATTGATGATATATTTCATGATATCAACTAATATTAATATATTAGATAATTGATATGATTTTCAAGGGGAGTGATCAATTGCTAACTACTCCATCCGTCCCACAAAGATTGGCTCATTTTGACCGCGCACGAGATTTAAGAAATGTAATGAAAAGTGGGTTGAAAAAGTTAGTGAAATGTGAGTCCTACTTTCATATATTAGTTTTATAATAAAATGTGAGTAGGAATGAGTTAGTGGAAGATGGGTATCCACTACAAAAAATGGTAAAAAGTGAAATGGGGCAAACTTTGTGGAACGGATGAAAATGGAAAATTAGGAATTAGGACAATCTTTCTGGGACGGGGGGAATAATTAGCAATCTCAAACTAAGACTAAATCTTAATCATTAGATTAGAAGATCTAGGGGTTGAAATAATGTCATATGGATTATATTTTTAATTAAGAAAATTAATAAATAAAAATAGAGGATATTAATGTTAATTTCCTCTCATTAAAATCATCTTAAAACTTTAAATTTACGTAACTCTCTCGATTTAAATTATTTTTTCGCAAAAAATATATCAAATTAAAGATAATTTTATAAGGATTCCAACGAGATGTCAATTGCATATGTTCCGACGACGTTCGGATGATGAAATTTGATATTTTTTATTTTAGTTTTCGTAAATGTTGATAACCAAATTTTTATCAATAAATACATCAAAAAATCTCAATAAAACCATGTAAACATCTCAATAAAACCATGTAAAAATCTCAATAAATATGTGTTGATATTTTCTTGTACTAGTGTTGATATTCTTATGTCATATTGTTGATATTTGTAATACACTATGTTGATATAAAAAAACATTCACGAAAATTATCATATGATAACATAATGACGATATTACCCTTTTGTTGATATTTTGTCTACTATTTATTGAGATTCGTAAGATTTAATCTCATCCACTAATTTTAAAATCTAAGGGTGAAGATTTGGTCTTGATTTTGGATTAGGGTGATATAAGCATTAGAATATGACTCTGATTTTCAATACCCAAAATTCTTATTTTGAAAAAAAAACCTCACTCTGAACCACTCCTAGTTAGGGCAGACAATTTTTGACACGACACGATAACACGACACGAACCGGCACGAAATTAATGGGTTTGGATCAGAGCTTATCGTGTCCGTGTCCTTATCGGGTCGACCCATTAAGAACACGAAAAATTCGTGTCGTGTTCGTGTCGGGTTCGTGTTATCCGTTAACAATGCGTGTTCGTGTCGTGTTCGTGTTATCCGTTAACACATAATATTTTAATATTATTATTCTTATTATTTTCATTTTTCAATACTTATTTTCGTGTCATTAATGGGTTCGTGTCGTGTTCGTGTCGTGTTGACCCGAAACGGTTCGTGTCGGTAATGAGTTCGTGTCGTGTTCGTGTCTGAGCTTAGCGGGTCGTGTTCGTGTTTGAGGTTTTCTTAACGGGTCGTGTTCGTGTTTATTGTTATCGTGTTTGTATCGACACGCACGATTTGCCACCCCCACTCCTAGTCTATATTCATTGTATAATGGGTGTATCTATTTTTTTTATGTGATTACGTGACTCGTTTCAAAAGAAAAGGCCCCAATATATGTAGTTGAAGCAGGCGCACGACTTATGACAGTAGTACTCCCTCCGTCCCACTGAAAATGACATATTTTCTTTTTTAATTTATCTAAATTAAAATAATCGATTATTAAAAATGGAAACACATTTTATTTTTATTTTATTCTCTTATTTCACTCTTCATAAAATAAAGCTGCATAAAATCTCGTATCATCTAAAGAATTGGATATCTCTTGGATGGAGGGAGTCCTTTAATTTGGAGAAGGTTTTTTGAGGCGTAAAAAATGTGTCAGAACCGGCCATTTAGATTGGACCACTTGTAATTTAGTCCCTATCCAATAAAAGATGCGTATCTAATAAAAATATTTATTGCATATGTATCTCATTTTTATATGATTGATATATAATATCATTTCAATGTAAAAGCCCCAAATATATATTTATATAATACTACTATAATTAATTATGTAAGTAGGTGCAGCATACATATGGAGTAATTTTTTCTACTACTTCTTCCTTACTTTAAAATAGTACTCCCTTCGTTCCATAGTAATTGAGTTATTTTGTCATTTTGGTACGTTTCATTTTAATAGAGTCATTTTCTTTTTTTAGTAAAAGTCAACACATTTTTCCACACCTACTTTACTCTCTCTTACTTTTTTCTCTGTTCATCTTTCTACCTCTTTCATTTTTCACTTTATTCTCTCTTTACTTACTCACCTAACACAATTTTTCTTAATCTCCGTGCCGAAAAGAAACGCCTCCATTACTATGGAACGGAGGGAGTAGTAGTAACTATTTTTATTTTAAGTTGTCTTTTAAAACTAAAAACTTTATATTTTGATATATTTTTTTTTCTAATAAGATGAGATAGTTCACTCATTTGTGACGATGCATCAATCTTATGCATTACTCTATGACAAATTAAATCTTAGAGATCTTCTAACATATTTTTTTCAATATATATAAAGCTTTTCAAATCTAAAAATACGGATGTGTACTAGAATGCATTGTTCCTGTCACAAGCATTGTGGTTGGGTATTGGCTGTTATTGTTAATGCTATGAGATTTTAGCTTATCTTTGGCGGTTAGGGTCAAGATTCTTTAGAAGTGTTGGAAAAAGGGCAAATAAAAAGATTGATGTCGAAATAAGGTGTAGAAGGAGCCAAACAAAGATTCGGAAAATAGAAGGATATTATTAGAATGAAGAAGTAAGACCACAAGAAGCAAACACATACACAAAAAGTGGGCAAATGGTTTAGCCGAAAGCTGAAATGGAGATCTGCCTACCCTCCCACATATTTTTTTGTTTAGGTATATCCCTTCTATCCCACCTTTTCAAGTTTCAACCCTAATGTGGATCTTTTTTCCAATTCTTGGTAGTAGTATAATTTTTATAACTATATCATGTATGCAATTTATGTAAATATGTGAATTTAAATAAGGAAAAATTTATGAATATGACTCAACTTTCAAACTATAATATTTTGATCATTATCGTTGAATAATGTGACAAAAATATTCATAGTCAAATTTTTGGAACTTGAAAAATATAATTTGTGCTTCGTAGTTTAGTGTTGGGAACATGTATTCTCCGACATGATACATAGACCTTCAAAGCCCCTAAAATTTAACTTGGACATTTTTTGTCACATTGTTCAAAGATTAGGCATCAAATCTCAGAGCAATCAATATCTATATAAAGTCTAACTAACAAGATTATGATCTACTTCAATTTTACCGATTCATATTAAGTGCCAATTTTGAACACTGAAAATTGTGGCTCGCAACATTTTGTGACTGTCTAATTGTTCGCAACAATTTACATGTAGGATGTTATTTATAAATGACTTGAATCGGGGCAATATGAGTACTAGTACTATATTTCTTCTTAGCTACATATAGATTAAGTTGTTTAAAACCACTTACTTTTGAATTTTGATAAGCTGTAAGACTAGATACGCATTTTAAGTTTTCTTTTTTGTTTTATTCATTAGATTGATTTGTATGCATTTCAAAAAGTAGTTTTTCGTTAGGCTAATCTGTATGCATTTCAAAAAGTAGGACAACTGACCTAATTATTTAAAAGTTGCTTTATATCTAAAGACATGATCAATTTTTTGATCATTAGTTAAGAATGGACGAATCTCATTTCAGTCGATTATACATGTTAGAATGAGTATATCTTAAGTTTGGTTATAGTTTTTGTAAAGCATAATGCTCTATTGCCCCGTCTCTAATTGACATCCTAAATTTACCATTTGGGTCATGCTATCGTCGTAGCCAACCAAAATAATAGACAAATTAGATAGTAGTTTTGCAAAATGAATAATAAATATAATGGTTTCATAATGATAATAATAATTAATAACAATAATAATATTAGAGCGTGTTAAATCATAACAAAGCACTGCACAACCTACCGTTGTCGACAGGCGACTTTAACATTACTAATCAAGTAAATAAAAGAAATAAAAAGAAAGAATTTGTTCATTGCATCAACCATCTGGCACCTCCACTACACAGAATATTTGATAATAATGTCCATATCAATCATTAAAACTCCCCCTTTTGACTAACCAATTTTATTTGTGGTGCTTATAATATTCCTCCTATATTTTAAATTTTAATGCCCCAAAATCATTTTTATTCTCCTTTTTATTAAAGAAATTCCCAACTTGAATGAAGTGAACAATTTGTTGACTTATCTCTTTTCCCATAATCTTGAAAATGTGGCACTATGCATGGCCCAGAAAAAAATTGATTTCCTGGGTGAATTAGTGCTTCCTAATTATTCAAAGTCTACGCGTTAGTCTCATTGATTTCTTTTGTATCACTGTTACATTCAATTATTTGTCCAAATAACCGTTGATACCTAACCCAAACGAGGAGTTTAAACCTCGAACCTCTACTTTAATCAAGAATAATAACACCCAAATTGTATGTCCTAAATGAATTTTATTTGTGAAATTATATCTGGTGTGACCGTCTTGACCGTTGTTGAGTAAAAGGATGAAGTCTATTTATGAAGAAATGATTTCATTTGATATATTACGCATAGATGATTATTTTTTTCTATGTTGGATAACTAATAACGCATTCAAATTTTATGATTTTTAAATTAATTTTTAAAATAGGAGGAAATAACAAAATTTGACTCCCATTATACATTTATTTAAAATTTCCACTGTAAAGTGATTGTTCTGTTCCCAAAAGGCATGAACTGATGAACATGATACTAGTGAGTGGCTGAGTGCCATACACCTAGGGAATGAATAGCAGTATGATTGATGATAAGACAAATTAAAACTTGAATATAAAAAATATTATCGAAATTAGCCTAATATATTATTTTTGCTTCTTTATTCTGTCAAGATTTTGTCATTAAATTATACAGTAGTATTAACTCAGTCTCTATTATTTGGAAAAAATATTTCCAGACGGCTCTAAACTTTGATGTACTATATTTTTCCACTATTTTGTACTGCTACTAATTTCTTGCCCTTTTGATAATTTTTTAACCCAAAGAACATTTTTATACTTTTGCAATTGAGATCCGAGAGAACTTCATACTTAGGTCATCCGCAACGCCGTCTCTTAACCGTCTCATCTCTTCACTATTCATAGGCCCCACTGTACTTTTCAGCTCATCTCTTAACTAAGAGACAACACCTGCATCCCTCCATCTCTTAACTATCTCTTAACTATTCATTCAATTTCATTTTTTATTTTTAATTGCAACAAATTCAATTAATAAAAAACACAATTCATTAAATAAAGAGTGAACTTCAAAAATGGTCTCTGGACTATGAATTTATCTCAAAAATGGTCCCTAGACTTTAAAAATATCACCAGTAGTCCCTAGACTAAGGGTTAATATAAAAAACGATCCTTTTGCACTGTTTCGAGACGAAAATGCCCTTTTGAGGGGTTTTGGGGGTTTGGGCAATTTGGTCTTTTTACACTTTTAACATTTTAAATCTGATATTATTTCAGTTATGTATTAAATCTGATATTATTTCAAAATTATCATTCTTCTTCCCTTTTGTCATCCTTCACTTTGTTTCTTTATTTCAATATTAGATTTAATTTTACAAAATTAAATTTTAAATTTCAGTTTTTAAATATCAATAAATTTTTTTAATTATATAAATTACTCCCTCTGTGCCATTAAAAATGAAACGATTGCTTTTTTCACACATGTTTTGAAAAAATAATAATAAATAGTTAAAGTGGAGAAAAAATAAAGTAGAAAAGAGAATAATATAAAGGGGACTCTCCTCTACATTATTCTCTCTCTTATTTTATTTTTTCACTACTTTAGTTATTTATTATAATTTTTCCAAAACAAGTGTGCAAAAGCAAACATTGCATATTTAATGGGATGGGGGAAGTATTAAATAACCAAAATTAATAGTCATAATCAATATTTGATAGTGTCTAATATTTAATCAATAAGATATAACAACACCTTAGTTTTAATCAATATTTAATAGCTTTAATCATAAATAGATCATATAACACAATTTATTCTGAAATAAATATGCATCTAATGTAAGACTAATATAATTTTCATTTATTAATTTGAAAACAATCAAAATGACTAGAAAATTTCAACAAAAATACTCCTATATAAATTTTTTAGTCAACTTCATAATATTCAATGACAAGCAATTATAACAATCGAACGAAGGCTAAATAGAATAGCTCTTATTTTTCCATCATGATTAATATTATTTTTCTGTACTTCTTCAATTCAGCTGAATATTATATTAAATAAAAAAATTAATAATTTTAATCAATATTTATAGTGTCCATGAATTAATAGTTTTAATTAAAAAAACTTATTGATATTTAAAAATCAAAATTTAAAATTTAATTTTATAAATTAAATCTAATATTGAAATAAAGAAACAAAGGGAAGGATGACAAAAGGGAAGAAGAATGATAAATTTGAAAAAATATCAGATTTAGTACATAACTGAAATAATATCAGATTTAAAATGTTAAAAGTGTAAAAAGACCAAATTGCCCAAACCCCTCAAAACCCTTCAAAAGGGCATTTTCGTCTCGAAACAGTGCAAAAGGACCGTTTTTGATATTAATCCTTAGTCTAGGGACTGCTGGTGATATTTTTAAAGCACAGGGACCATTTTTGAAGTTCACTCTTAAATAAAATAAAATAACAATTTAAATACCTAAAAAAATAAAAAAGATATAATTAAAAAACTAGAAATTACAAATTGCACACTTAAACTCAAATAAAAAAAAATGGAGGCAAATTCTTCCTCCTCCCTACGTCGATCTTCTTCAAGCGATTCTTCCATTATTCGACGCATTTGCTCAAATGGATCCATAATTGATTAAATTTGGGAGAGAAAAAAAATAAAGGAATGATTTTATAGAAGTGATTGGAGGGGAAAGAAAGAGAGATGAGATAATAGATGTGTGTTTGTGTGTAAAATGGAGAATGGAGAAGAGTATATATTGAATATAAAAAAATAAAAAATAAAAAATTTAAAATATGACCGATGAACTGTCATATTACCGTGTTTTTTTTTTCGAAAAATCTGATTTTTTTAAAAAAAATTGAATTATGACGTCATAAATCCGACGCCCACTCGCGGGTCGGCGAGTGGGCGTCACGCCAGCCGGGCGCGTGTCTCGCCAGCTCGAGGCTGGCCTCGCTGGGACGCGTCACGCGTCGAGACAGCTCATCTCGTCGAGACGAGATGGTAGCCGCATCGCTGTCTCGATGCCGTCTCGTCTCGTCGAGACGAGACCGAGACCGCATCGTGCAGCGTTGCGGATGCTCTTAGTATCTGAACTATACAATAATATTTCTTGAAAAATATTTCCAGATGTCCCTTAATATTGATAGAATACCTTTCGCTTTTTTTTGGACCAAACTACCCTCCCCTCATATTTCTTTTTCTTTTTGAAAAATGTAAAGACCAAAATTTAAAGAGTAATGATAAACAACCAAATTTTGTACCATCAAAATAAGGTTATATTAATAATTTGATGTATTAATTATATGTTAAATAATAAATAAAGTAAGTGGACAAGTTAAAAAGACTTATTAGCCTTTAACCTTATTTTTTATTTTAATATTTGAATTTTTTTTCTATTATTTTTTAAAATTTTAATTAAAGTATGCTCTAATTACATTTATGGTTCCAAAAATGTAAAAAATTATACACAAATCATAAATATCTAACTATAATATTATGCACTTTTCATGTACTATATATGCATCTATATATTTTAATTAAATGCATAACTAAATATATATTTTTTCAAATAAATTAGTTTTTAGCTGTATAAAATTTGGTCAATTTATTGAAATTGAAACTATTAATCTCAACTAAATCCATAAATGTTAGGAATAACAGCAGTTCAGTTACTGATATAGTCAGAGGGTGTCAAAGAGCAGTACTACAATTTTTATATTTTAAATAGAAATAATCTGAAAAAAAGGGACCACACGAGCTAGCTCAAAAGAAAAGTTAAAAAGTAGAAGACTCACCATATTCCGTATGCGTACGGCTGTCAAACCTCCCACACCCCCACTACTTTATTTTTAATTATTCTTTTTTCGTATTCAGAATATTTTTATTATAATAAATAAATAAAAAAAAGAAATAAAAAAACACCCAAAATATCATCATCACCATCATCACAAACGCTCCTTTATATATTCCACATAAATTCACTCACAATCACAACCAACCAACAAAACTCAAACTCAAACTCATCTGCAATTGCAAAATTCCGAGAATCAAAACAAATAAACATGCAAGAGGATAAGAAGATGAAGGTGAAGAAAGGGTGGCTGGCGGTGCAGGTGGGGTTGGAAGACGAAGACGGCGGATTTCAGCGATTTTCGATTCCGATCTCGTATCTCTACCATCCTCTCTTCCAGAAGCTTCTAGACAAAGCTCGCGAGGTCTACGGCTACAACACCGCCGGCCCCTTGATGCTCCCCTGCTCCGTCGAGGATTTTCTGCATCTGCGCTGGCGGATTGAGAAGGAGGCGGCCAGCCACCACCACCATCACCACCGCCATCAGCTGCCCGCGCCTTCTTTGTCGTTTCACTCATGTTGAGAGAGAGAGAGGAGAGGGGAGTTTTTATTTATTAGTGAAAGGCTTCCTCTTTCTTGTATCATTAATTGTGTATTTGTAGTTGGAAATCAATGCCAAAGCTTCAGATTGTTTACAAGTACAACAGAGCTGCTAATGTTTCTTTTACACATTTCGAAGGTATCAGTGCACGCTACTAATTTGAGAATTTAAGCTTATTCTATATTCAATAACAAGATTGAATTGAAACTCATTCATCATTGTTTGGTTAAGGATTTAGTATTTTTTATTATTATCATTATCATTATCATTATCATGGTTTTGGGATTTTACTAGTTTTGTGGAGTTTAGCCATTGGCCGAGTAGGGCTACGTGCTACTTGAAGATTCTTTATGATTGGTTGTAATAAGATAATGAAAAAACTAGAAATTAAAGAAACACGCAAAATAATACTAATAATAATGTTTTTGAAAATTATTCAATTTTGATTAGATACCAAAACTCTCATGATTGCTTTACTATATTAATTTAGTGTTGTTCATGCCCTAAGGGGATCACCTATAATATCTCATACTACATCCCCTGTTACACACACAAATATAATAAGTGATGTTGGGGTCCATTACTCATGTTTGTGAGTGTGGAGTAGGAGATGTTGTAGGAATTGGTGTAGATGATCCTCTCCGGATTCACTCATGTTTGTGTGTGTATAGTAGAGGATGTTATAGGTGATCCTTATTGGTTTATATGTTAGAGAATATAGTGAGTGGTACGATGTCTGAGTTGAAACTGGACTTTCGAACAAACAAAATATAGATGCTGCTTCTTCCGAAATATTAACCTTTGAAGATTTCCGAAATGCTAAACGTTGGGTCCAAAGCATCCAATCCCCAGAGCAAATAGTTAAAACAAAAAACAATTTCAAAAATAGAATATAGTGGAGTAGTACTCTGTTATAGAATAGTTTGTACATATTTGGAAAGAGTAAAAAAAAATCAAACCCCTAAAACTCAGGCCCATTAAAGGTTGTCCAACTACAAAGATATCTAACTAATGAAGATTTTGACTAAAGGATTCATGCATTATATCATGAACATTTGCACCACAATGACTACTCATACAAACTACTTCACATAAATAGTTTATAAATATATACACTCCTATTCTTCCGAGTTTTGTATCCGCCATTGAAGATGAAGAAAATCCTCAACGGAGCATGGTAGCGTGACGGGGCCAGCAGTTTGGTAGTCATATAGCTCGGAAGATTTATGAAGAAGAGTTTGAAAGAGTGGATTGTATAAATACGAAATTGGGATCACAAACTTTTGAAACGTACAACAATCTTCATTTTGATCATCATTTGCTAATCCAACTTGCACCGCTAACCACCCTTTCTTCACCTTCATGTTTTTGCATCTTTGCATCTTCTTGTTTGGAGAAAACATGTTGATGTATGCTTTCTTGTTGTGCTTCGATTTTTCTTATAGATGTAGTTTGTGTGATAGTATTTGTTTTGGTTAATCATGGGACATGTTGAAAATATTTATAGCTAGAAATTTATGCTCTTCTTTGGGCTTTTTGTATTTATCAATGTAGCCCACTAGCTATGAAATCATTTTCTCACTACAAGAATATCAATAATAAGAAATGAATTTAGAAGGTATCGATTGCTATGTTAATTTCTTATTAATATTTGCATATATTCCTTTCGATCGACGACAATCAAGAATATTTATTGGAGCAAGAATCCCAAGGCAGCATTAGTTTTATCCGAAAATCAAATTCCATTACCACCAAAAGACAATGAATTCCTCTTTCTAGGCCATCAGAAGTTGGGAATATAGTCAAAATGTTTATGTTGTACTACTATTAAAGAAATACTACTACTAATAGTTTGTTCTTTATTGTCATTGTTATTCACTAAGGAATACATAGATTCGGTGTCATTACTTTAAGGTTAATTTGTTTTTGTTTTTCCTTCACAATTGTATATAATTGATGACTTTATATTGCTATAGGCACACTGAGAAATCCTGCAATACAATAATTGTGGATGAAATTCAGAGTACAATTCTGTGTTTCACCTCTAAATATAGCCTAGAAATCAATTTATAATTAACAATAAATTAAATAGTTTCAATTTTGTCATTTCAATAGATTTCATTGCCTTTTTATACATGACCCATTGTGGTGTTCGTGGAGCGACTAATAGTAGATTAATTAGTTAATCAAGACGACCTCAATTATCAAATTAATTAGCTGCACCTGCACCTAGCTAGAAATTTAGTTATTATTTTCCCAAAGATCATGGATTTGAAATTATGGAAAAATTATAAACGTAGATGATTTCAAAACTTTAAAAAGTGTAAATGATTTAATAGTTTATAAAAGGTTCACTACAAAAAAATCGCTAATTAGCGGCGGAATTTCCGCCACTAAATCTCATTTTTCCGCCAGTAAACCAGTTAGTGGCGGAACATAACCGCGGCTATATAATCGCCGCTAAAATATCAGTGGCGGAATATTTTCCGCCACTGAGTCGCAGTGGCGGATTACCCACGGAAAATAGTTCGCCACTGAAATTCCGCCACTAAAAATTTAAAATAGTGGCGGATTTGGGGCGCCATAACTAGTGGCGGAACAAAGTTCCGCCACTATTCGGCCACTATTCCGCCACTACATATAATGCTTTTTTAGTGACAGAATGCATCCGCCACTAAATTTTTGTATAGATTTTGGTTATATTTATTTTATTATTTATCCACCCTACTAAGATAATTTTTCAACAAATCAATACATTCATTGTAAAAATAACAATAGATACACCAATACTCATATTACTCATAACATCAGCGATTAATTATATTGATCATTAGTGCAATTCTAAAACTTAGTTAATAACAAAATAGTCGAGCATGTAGCTTCTCAAGTCTGCAAAATAGTTGTGGGACCGTTTTTGACAAATTTATCATCTACAATCTTGTTCCTTCCTAGTGTAATAAACTTCGTCTCTCTCCAAATCTTGGATCTTGTTCATCTTTGAGCCACCTCCTGAAGCCACACACATATACATTAGCATTAAAACAACTTTCCCTAAAACCAGAAATCAAATAAGTGGATTATCTTCCACATAAATCCTCCATCCCATCTTCAGTTTCAAAAACAATTGAAGTTATATCAAAAACAATTGCTAGCATAAAGTTACGTCTAGTGCATTGATTGAAAAATGACTTTTAAGTAATTAAGCTGATTGTAAGTAGAAGTGATTTAGTTAAAAAAAAAGGCTATTTAACAGTTTTTGACTTCCACTATAAAATAAAACATGGAATTAGAAGGATAACATCTATATGTAACACCATTATTGGCTGTTAGATTCTCAAATGGCAACCAAGTCCCTCCACTAACTTATATCCCCAAATATACACTGAAACACTACAGCCTCTCATTAAGTTATTTGGACGAAGTTTGAGGAACTAGCAGCATCAGACTGCTCCATAAGAAATCCAATCCAGAAGATAAGAAACGGGTGAGATATGCTTGTTCAAGCAGCAAATACACAGCTCTCAGTAAAAAAATCAAGGCCTTTATTGAGAAGAAAAACAAATTCACAAAAAAATAGAAAGCTAACACAATAACTTTTATCAGACAAATCCAACAACTAAATCCTAAAACGGAAACAAATTATTCAATTTTTCTCTTCGATTTCATACAGCACAAAAAATTAAATAATTTTCTTCGAGGAAGACCACAACCTCAGTCAAATTTCAACAAACGCAAGCCAAAATGCACTACATTTTAGAGTAGTCATATAAAGAATGAACAACAAAATGGCCATAGATTTGCAGAAATAAAAATGATTCAAGTAGCAAAATCACAACTAACCTCCGCTTCTAGCATCAGGTAGAATATTCTTCATCAGGTCGGGCAGCAGAGTAACTTGACTGGTGGGACTGTTGGCTCACCAACAGATCCACCACCTTCTGCATCCTGCTCACGTCCTCTTCCAACTTCATTCTACGCTCACGCTCTTCGTTGAAATTTTGTTGCATCTCACTTTTCCACTTGGCATCCTGTTGATTGCTAGTTGAAGCAGCCACAGACTTACTCCCTAAGAGCATTGGTCCAAGGACTCCCGTTCTAAGCATCCGCTTCTTCTTGTCAAGGCAGCTTCCCATGACTTGATTGACATATATATCATTTAGATTTGCTCCCTCACCTTGTGCAGCCACAATCTCTTTTACCTTGGCCTATTAAATGAAAATTCAATAATTATTGTATGATTAATAATTTAAATGCGTATCAACTTTTAAATAAACTTACATCTATCTCTTCGGCCTCCTTAGTTGTATATTTTCCATTCTTGAAGTGTAGTGCCAAGTAGGCATCATACATACAATCTCCAATAGAGACCCCCTTTTCATTTGCCTGTTTGTCAAAGATAATAAAACAAATATTAATATAAATAATGAACTTGATTTATTACATGTCACATACTATTTTCTGAGCTTTAACTACAGCACACGATGTGCCCCCATAATGTTTGCTATAGCCCGTGCCGGGTCCACCTATCTCTGAATATCTCGCCTTCCGTGCGATTTCTGACTTGTATTTAACATCCTTACTTTCCCAATACACGAGCAGCCCATTCCACAATTCTTCTGACACAAATGCTGGCCTCTCTTTCAATTTCTTAAGGGTGGAGATGAAGCCAGAGTATCTCTCTCTTGCCCTCGATGTCCAAAGTGTACGCACATCGTGTTCCCATGAATCCGGCCAGAAAAAAGATTTCTATAGGAAAATAAAACGTTATAATATTATCTTTATCAAACAAACCTTCTATGTATATACAATACTTACTCTAAATTCTTAAACATGACTTAGAAAAGCTTCTAAGATACCTTAACATCATTAATGTTAACTACATACCAGATGTTGTTTTTTCAAGAAGATGCCCACAAACACCACTCTTTCCACTAGCACCAATTACAAATGTTTCTTCAAGAAGATGTCCTCAAACACCACTCTTTCCACTAGCACCAACTACCTGTTTTGAATTTGTAAGGATAATTAATTACATATGATTTTGACTCAAAATTAATTATGAGAATAATACCTACAGAAACCTATTTCTTTATTGCACCAGAATTAGAATAGGCCAGACTAGAATATCTTAGAATTAGCATAGTAAGCCAAGTATTTAATACTCAAACACATTACATAATCCTTAAAAAGTCCTAACTTTAGGAGGTCCCTTGTGAAATGATTTCAGTAGTGTCTACATAAAGTAGATGCAAAATTAAAACACTCGAAAATATTATGGCTTTGATAAAGATTGTTCCAATAAAAGATGTAGCATCTCAGACATAATATTTATATAACAAACTGCATAAAAAATGAATGATACCCCTAAAACTCTTAGCTAAAACCACACAAGTTTAGGGAAAGGGAGAAAATTTTACGTTGCACCTGCTTCCACAAGAGAACACTTATAATTCTCTTGGCATACCATCAGTGGGTTTATGAAAAACTATTTAATTATGAGTAAATACTAAATAGAATCTTGATTGTAACAAGAAAAATAATGAACTATTTACCTTGCTTTTAAGAGTTTGAGAACAGAATACTTAAGTATCTATATTGCTGGAAGTATCATGAAGCAAATTATCCGCCACCTATTCACATGTAGCATGATCATGAAAATTCAGACAAATGTCATTTTTGAATAGATTTAATTTTTCAGTAACAAGGACCAGAAAGTCGAATAGTGAGAAACATTGCGGACTTTGATGTTTTACAGAAGTAATGCTACATTAAGGAGAGGTAGCAAAGAAGTAGAAGGCATCACATTAATTGCTTCAACAATCAAAAGGCACGGATTGCATGACTATCCAACTCAATTTCCACACATAAATTGAAAGATTTCAGAGGATTCGTTTGATCAGATCATCAACAAAAAAAGACAAATATCAAGTAGTATTTGACTAGTAGCTGACCTGAAAAAGGCAAATATTAAGATGTACTTAAGGTTTAATACAAGTGAACAAGCAATCAGTAATCTTGTCTACAGAATCAGTCTTATGGCCTGATTAAAAGGCGATTCTATGATTAAAAGAGTGATATTCTAGTTTTGATCACAATGATTAAAAGGCGATTCTATGATTTGAAAGTCGAGCTCACATAGCAGCAATATACACTAATATTCAAACTGCATCTCCAACAATAAGTTTGTTTCTGGTGAAATATTTTCCATTAGGTGTCTTTGTACTAATCTGCATCGAAATCTTGTAACCACTGAAGCTATTATTACTCCTAATCGCGGACTGATGGAGTATATATTCATGAATTAAGAAAGGGTAGAAATCTTTTTAGTAATGGAGCTGAAGCTATAAAATTTTCAGCAGCAAGGAGTTTAGATTTGAAGAACATACAAATCAACCTAATTTTTTAAGGCTGTTGAGCAAGTTTTGAACCTCCATTTCTTAATTAAGCTTCCGAAAGGCTGCGAAGGACTTAACAACCAAATAAGAGCAATAGTTTAGGGATCTCTTGGTATCAAAACAGAGTGTACAAATGAGAAGTTGTCAAAACAGTAAGAGCGAATAAGAGGCTGCCATTGCCATGTATGATGATATTTAATGCCAAGAAACAGAGGCCAAATATTCAGGCAGTTGCACCATCGATACTTTCCACAGAACAGCTAACAGATTTTGGCACAGCTCCTTTAATTTCACAGATTCAGGATCAACAATTAAAAAGCCATACAATATTCTAATCTGACCAAATCTCCCTGCTACCGTGCATATATATACACACAAACTCACTCTCTCCTCCCCACACCCACTCTAGTCTCTACTCTCTACTGTCGTTGCACAAAATCAAGCAAGGAGATAGGAGGCGGGGGTATGGTAAATTGAGTACCTGGTGGCGACAACGGTGGTTGTTGAATGCGAGCGGACGACGGCGACGGAGCTGGAGCGGCGAACGGCGGCGACTAGAGCGGCGAATTGCGGTGGTTGGAGCGGCGAACGGCGGCTACAGGAGAGAGGATTCGTGAATTCGCGGGAGCGAGAATTCGCGAAGAGGGAAAATGAAATACGTAAAGCCCTAATTAATTTAATTAAAATTCGTACTCTGGCGGAATATAATCCGCCGCTGTAGCAGTGGCGGAAAATCCGCCACTATATTTAATTTTTTTATAATATTCTGTATATTTTATTTGAAAAAAATTTGTAGTGGCGGAATTAATCCGCCACAAGGGTGGGCAAATTAAAATCCGTCACTAATCCATGAGAATTCCGCCACTGTTCGTAGTGGCGAATAATCCGCCACTGTTCCGCCAGTACCACTGGCGGAAATATTCCGCCACTGATTTCCGCCACTAATTAGCGATTTTTTTTGTAGTGGTTGTTACTACTAAATTCTAATCAAATTAAGATTTTGGACATGTGTCGAGATAAATTAGTTTTATAATCAAATTTCTAAGTTTTAATGTGATAAGCTTGTTTATCTTAACCCTTTATAATTACTTCCATTAATTAAAGTGGTCGTGAATTTTATAATTACAAGGATACACTATAACTAATGAAGAGTGGACCAAGTGATCATGCATGGACATTTAGATCCTGGAGACTACTTATACAAACTAATTCACATATACAATTTCTAAATACACATACTACTTGTCTTCCGAATTTTGAATCTGCCACTGAAGACGAAGAAATTCCTCAACGGAGCATGGTAGTGTGACGGGGCCAGCAGTTTGGTAGTCATACAGTTCGGAAGATCTATGGAGAAGAGATTGAAAGAGAGGATTGTATAAATATGAAATCGGAATCACAAACTTTTGAAATGTGCAGCAGTCTTCATTTGGTAATCCAACTTGCACCGCCAACCACCCTTTCTTCACCTTCATGCTTTTGCCTCTTTGCATTTTCATGTTTGGAGAAAACATTGTAATGTGAATGTGATTTTTCTTGGCTCTGTATGTGCTTCGAGTTTTTTTGTGTATCTTATGTTATTTGGTTAAAATTTAGGGAAATACTTGACATATTTATAGTTCGAGGCTTCTAAAAAAATTTGTATGCTCTTTGTCTAGAAAGTAACGATTACTTGGTTTGTTACTAATTTGATTATATTCTTTCCATAAAAATTAAGAATATTTATAGGAACAAGAGTTGTACAGCACTTAGTTTTATACGTGGATATTAAATAATTGGTACCAAATGGTATGTTCCCCCCATACTTAGATTTTCTGTGGGGCTCAATCAATTTTTTCAACATCGTTAGTAACAAAGAAAACGAATATAGTCAAAAAATTATTCCCATACATAGATAGTGTCATTGCTATTGACTTAGTTAATACATATAGACATGTATATAGTCCATTTTGGTTTTATAAAAAAATTCGTAGTTGTATACGTAGTAGTAATTCGTAGTAAGTTATTAAATTTTGATCAAATTCCAAGTTTAAATAATTTACAGATGTATCTGGTAAAATTGAAGTTTTATATTAAGCTGAATTTGCTAACAAGGCTGGTTACTATACATGTTACTTATTTAATACTGTGTAAAGTGTTTTTTATAGTGATCATAATATATTCATAATTGAAAATTTTATGATATTACTTTTATAAAGAAGATCGAGAGAATAGATGGATATTTTATATGACCATGCATATTCCCTAAAATTTGTCTACAACGAAATGCATGCATAAGTTTGTACCTACACTAGTGTTAAGGAATCTGTTTAGCGTTGAGTTTTCCAATTTTGTATCACGACAAAAACATATAGGCCAAAGTAACTCTAAATACTAGAAAATGTGGTATCTCAAAGATTCCAAAATCTAGTCCCAACAAGAAATTGGAAGACTACATCAAATTTATTACGTTGACTTAGAGAGAAACAGTTTAATTATCGATTTTTGACGTACTAATATAAATCATAACATTTCATTAATGATTAACGTTAGATTTTACTCGTTTAATTAAGTCCCATTTATATCTAATTTATGAAAAAAAGATCAATCAAATATTTTTTGGGTTACATCTTAAACCAAGAGATCCACTGAGTATTTATGCTGATTTTTTATAATTCACATTTTCTAAATATAACAATTCACATGTGAATATATTTAACACTCTCTAATATGTGAGTTATTCTTATTTTCTTAATATTTGAACATGATTGCCCATTCCTTGCCACCTTCAAATCTTCGACGTTACATTTGAGTCGAACATGGAGAGTTTTCTAGTACCACGTCAAAGGTTACGAGGTTATGTACAATCTCATTTTTTAAAATGTGGAGTACATATGTGAAGTGAGACCAAGTAAATTATTAATGTTTTTTCCTAAAACTATTTAGTGATGGAAGAACGACTTGTTAGATATTCCAAAACCTTCAAGAACGTCAACACTTGGATAATCCGAACTGTATGACTACCAAACTGCTGGCCCCGTCACACTACCATGCTCCGTTGAGGATTTTCTTCATCTAACAATGGCGGATTCAAAATTCGGAATGCATTTTTGTGGTACAAAGATGTCATTTTCATATAAATATTCTCCACAGCCGTATTTGTCTAGGGAGTTTTTGGTTTTGAGTTTTGAGGTTTAGTTTAGATTGACAAAAACAATATAGAAATCCATTATTTATTAAAACGGATTGAAACTTTGAATATTATAAAATGTTCATTGATTTTATTTTTTAAACTTTAAACTAATTTCTTGATTCATAACTCATTCCAATAATAAGATTGGAGAATTCTTAACTGATAATAGGAAATAAATACTCAAGCATATACCTTAATTAACAATCACGAGTAATATATAGAGTTCATAACTTCATACCCATTTTTTCTCTAGCTCAAGATGGAAAAATGATATTAATAAAATCATTAACACTACAAAAAAAATTATTTAAAAAAGTGCTCGATAAAGTAGGATATACCGAGCTCTTTTTTTCCAAACACTTTAATACGTAATAAATTATAGGTTATTAAAAATATTATATTTATATTTTGATATTCTGAGTTTTTCTTTTTTTATGAAATTGAATCATGATTTATCTTTTAAATCCAAGTGCGATTCAATTTGGATAATTAAGTATAGTTGATATATCGTGGACGATCGATGGAAACAAATTTCACTTGCATTTACAGTCACTTCCAAATACAATAACTATACAAGGATCCATGCATTATCATGAACATTTACACCCTAGAAACTACTTATACAAACTAAATCACATAAAAAAGTAACTAAATATATACACATACTAATCTCCCAAAGTTTGAATCCTGCATTGGAGACGAAGAAAATCCTCAACGGAGCATGGTAGTGTGACGGGGCCATTAGTTTGGTAGTCGTATAGTTAGGATGATTTCTGAAGAAGAGTTTGAAAGAGAGGATTATATAAATATGAAATCGGGATCACAAACTTTTGAAATGTGCAACAATCTTCATTTGGTAATCCAACTTGCACAGCCAACCACCCTTTCTTCACCTTCATGCTTTTTCCTCTTTGCATCTTCATGTTTTGAGAAAACATTGTAATGTGTTTTTTCTTTGGCTGTGTGCTTTAAATTTTTTGTGTTTATGCTTTGCAAATTTAGGTAAATAATGGACGTATTTATAGCTAGAGGATTCTCTGAAAATTAGTTGTATGACTCTAGAAGGTAACGAAGATATACTTGGTTAATTAATTTGTTACTACTAATTTATATCCTTTCGATGAAAACTAAGAATATTTTTAGGAACAAGAATCGTACGGCACTAACGTGGATACTAAAGAACTAGTGCCAATATTGGTATCTTCCCAAACTTAGATTTTCTACATGTGGGGCTCACTTCGTTTAAATGCTTTAATTTATCATATGATGATTTATATTCTCTAATTTTGTACGCACTACTGTTATCATTGAGTTTTCCAATTCTGTCACGATAAAATAAAATAAAATAAAAAATCCATAAAGGCCAAACCAACTATAACTATGCGTTCCTTATCATCGCATGATATATTTTAGAGTAAAAGTTAAAATTGATCTTGAACATATGGTCATTTTACGTTTTTGATCCTAAACGTTATCTTTTGGATTTTATGGTCCTGAACATATGAAAATTTGATCATTTTGGTCCTCCGTCAATATTTCCATTAAAAACTAACAGTCAACGGATTTAATTCCGATTTTGACCAAATTTAAGTTTTAATTTTGTTTTTTTATTCCTTAATTAAAAATCCTAACTATTATTAAAAATATTCTTCTAAATATAATTAGAAATTACAATTAGGGTTCTTATTTTTCACATCGTGATCTTCTTCCTTCTCTTTGCGACCAGGAGCAAGAAATGGGGGCTTCTGGAAAATAGGTCAAAGCTTAAGCTCCAAATTTCAGTTTATAATATTAAAAATTCGATCTTTTCACGTTTCTATATGCATTCCCTGCTCAATTTATGGTTCCATTTTTCATTTTGTTTAGATTTGTAACTTGTTTATCTATCTAATTGTGTGAGTGTTGCAGTTCTTTAATTTATCTAAAAAAGATGAAATCTTTTGCAATCTTGAAAAAAACAGGAAAAGATTAGTGGAAAAAGCAAAAAATGGAAGATCTGGAAAGGTGTGAAAAGGCCCGATGGAATGAATGCTAGTCCAGATTACTCCTCCGAGTCCTCATCATTCACCGCCGCTGTCGCCACCGTGGTCAGAGCGCCGCCGAAAGACTTCCGCGCCGTACGCCAAGAATGGGCTGCCATCAGAATCCAAACCGCTTTCAGAGGATTCCATTTTCATCAGCTTAGTAATTAATTAGTAATCCTCAAAAATTGATTATGTGGATTTGCAACAAAGAATGATTTTGAAAATGAATCCATCTTCTTCCTTCCTCTAATTTCTAATTATACTTAAAAGAATATTTTTAATAATAATTAGAGTTTTTAATTAAAGAATGAAAAAATAGAATTAAAATTTAAATTTGGTCAAAATCAAAATTAAATCCGTAGACCGTTAACTTTTAACGGAAATGTTGACGGAGGACCAAAATGATCAAATTTACATATGTTCAGAACCACAAAATCCAAAAGATAATGTTTAAGACCAAAAACGTAAAATGACCATATGTTTAGAACCAATTTTGACCTTTACTCTATATTTTATTCTCTTTATTATTGCATTAATATTGCATAGAGGTAATAATGACATTTTCCATAAGTTGTAGTTATTGTAATGTCTAAAATTTCGCCTATTATATTCAGTTTCCTTAATTTGTTAATTTTGCGCGGTTTCCATAATTCACGCTAATCTTGTTGTTTACTTGTATTAAAATAATGATAACAATGTCCATCTGTAATGAGGAAACTTATAGATAAAATGGCACGATTATATGATTATGATAAAAAGATTTTACTGATGAAATAGTGAAAGATACATATAACGAATAAAAATTCAACTCTGTAGTTAAAAACTTATTAACACTTGATGAACTTGAAATGTATGATGTTTGTATGTATAAACTGTAAACTACTTAACTTCGATGCGTTACTTATAGCAAACTAATGATCAGTGATAACAACGTCAAATTGTGATCAGAAAACTACAGTACTGCCTCATTCCTTCTGTTCCCATTAAGTATCCATTTTTGTCATTTCCGTCTGTCCTCCGATAAGAATCCACTTTCATTTTGTTTTAAAAGTGAGTCATACCTTACGTCGACTTATTCAAACCATTGTTCTTTATAATATTTCTTAAAACTCGTGCCGAGTCAAATATGGACACTTAATAAGTGACTGAAGGAGTAACTCTTATGTTGATTCCTCATAAGCTACATTGTTATAAGCATTAAAATCACCATATCAATCTCACGCATCCATTTTGTATCATGCTGTCCATATGATACATGCATTGGAAAAGAGTTGTGAAGTTTCATACAAAATCTATTAATCCTATAGACAATTATACATTCACTTGCAACTAATGCTTGAGAATCCACTGCTAGAAATGCATACAATATTACACTATATATATATCCAGTTTGTGAAGAATTGGCCCAAAGGGGTTCATGCATTATCATGAATATTTACACCCCCAGAAACGACTATACATACTAATTTACAGAAGTAATTACTGTACTAAATTATACACCCAAATTTTGTATTCGCGACTGAAGACGAAGAAATTCCTCAACAGAGCATGGTAGCGTGACGGGGCCATCAGTTTGGTAGTCATATAGTTCGGAAGATTTAAGAAGAAGAGTTTGAAAGAGGGGATTGTATAAGTATGAGATTGGGATCACAAACTTTTGAAATGTACATCGATCTTCATTTTGATCATCATTTGGTAATCCAACTTGGACTGCCAAACACCCTTTCTTCACCTTCAAGCTTTTGCCTCTCTGCATCTTCATGTTTGGAGAAAACATAGTGATATGCTTTTTCTTCGAATTTTTGTGTAGTTCGGTTTGGAAAATCTAAGGAAATACTGGAAATACTTATAGTTTGAAAATTAATTGTATGCTCCTTTTGGCTCTAATTTGTATTGTCAATCCTGCCAATTGAGAATAAAGTATGACTCTAGTACGTATCGATTTTAATAGTTACAAATATTCCTTTCGATGAAAATCAAGAATACTTATAGCTAGTTAATAACAAGAATATATAGAGGAACATGATAAATTACTATGAATAATTGCACTGAAAAATATATCTGCTAAATAAATTGAAAGTAAAGATGTAGATTCAACTTCGGCAATAGCAATGAGAATATGCATGAAAAAAACAAACTCATGATATCCCCTACAAGAATAGTACAAAAATATTTAACAATATTCTTTATTGTCCTTTGCTGGTAATTAAAGAAATTGAAAGCTTGATTGAGTCTTAGGATTCTTGTACATTTCAAGAATTAATTTGTACTTGATTTCATTCTTTATTTTAATATATTATATACTAGTACTTGCTATTATACCAGATTGGAAGCACTGATAAATACAAAAGTGGTTTTTCCAATACTTTTCTAGATCAGCCAAGATCTAATAAAACAAAAACTATACAAGAGAAATTGAACCACAACTACTAAGGAAAAGCATACCATAACAAAATTGAAAGACTAAGTGAGTCTTGCCAAAAGTTTAAAGTTGGTGACTAGAATATATTCTTGTTGCAAAGTATTGTTATTAACGAGAGGAATATTATAACTATGAACATGAATAAAATGAAAAGATACATGCCAAAAGAGAGAGAGGAACTATTAAATGTGGAACTATAAATACTTGCAATATTTCTCCTAAGCTTGATCATCCATCTTAATATACTCAAACTGAACAACAAACTCAAGACTGAAGCTTAGAAAATGTTTTCTTCAAATATGAAGATACAAACAGGAGAGAAAATGAAGGTGAAGAAAGGTTGGGTTGCTGTGCAAGTGGGGGATCAAGATCAAGATTATTCCACATTTCAAAAATTTGTTATTCCAATTTCCTATTTATACAATCCTCACATACAAAGCCTTCTTCATAAAGCTTCCGAGTTATATGACTACCGAACTACTGGCCCCCTAACGCTGCCATGCTCGGTACAGGATTTTCTTCGTCTTCAATGCCAGATACAAAATTTAGATATTTAAGCATTTTTTTTCTTCTCTTATATTAGTAGAAGTCTTTGGCAGTTTGGAGCTTGCATATCTTCATGTATGTTTGGAGATTTCAAATCTTCATTGATGTATTGTAAATGTATCATAGTACTACTAGTTACTTTCATTAATCAGATGGATAAAGATATCCCACTTTACCTTGTTTACCACCTCTTAATTGGTTGAGACTTTATTATTTTTTGCTTTATGAAATATCCAATTTTTTTGCTTTACTATAAACTTTTGATTCACAGAAACCGGCTTAACTAAATTTTAGTAAAGCAAAATTTACAGTAGCCCATAGTTAAATTGGGCCCATGAATAGGGAACTTTTTTTGCTTTATGGAACATGGCAATAGAATTCCCTAGCTTACGACAAATGCTGATCCAATATAGGACTCAAATAAATGATTTTTGTGTACATAGGTGACAAATGTTTGAAAACTAGGGTTTAATATTTGGCCTTTACGCACCTGGCAAGTATCTGGAAACTGAATTTACGACTTAATTGTAAAATATTGTCGTCGAATTTATCAAAACAGCCATGACATCACCTTCATATATATAGTCGTTGTCACATAGAGTAGTAAATTAGATTGAATTAATTATTTACTCCGTCTTTCAGTTTCATCTCTTATTTAGCTAGCCTCTAGCTACTATAGAATCTTATTGGAGGCCTGTTGCAAATCTTCACATTCCACAAGTATAAATGTATCCTACCTATATAGCTACATATATGTACATTCGAACTTCAAATTGATTATTACTAATATACTATAGCTTACAAACTGATTATAGAGACACGGTGATAATTAATTTTAGGCATACAGATATCAACAAATTTTATGTGACCAAATTTTGTACAGCTAAAAACTAGTTTATTTGAAGAAGAATAGGTTTATTTATGCATTTAATTAAAGTATATTGATGCATATATAGTACATGGAAAGTGCATAATATTGTGGTCATATATTTATGATTTGTGCATAATTTTTTTAATTTTTTTGTAACCATAAGTGTAATTAGTGCATACTTTTATTCAAATTTTTTAAAAAAATAGGAAGGAAATTCAAATATAAAAATAAAAAATAAGATTAAAGGTTAATAAGTCTTTTTAACTTGTCCTATTACTATATTTATTATTTTAATATATAATTAATACATCAAATTATTAATATAGCCTTATTTTGATTGTACAAAATGTGATGTTTATCATCACTGGATAGATATTTATGGTGTCAGGAAACACAGTGACAACCATAGATAAAAGTAGTAAATAAATGATTTTTTAAATAGTATTCAATTAATTTATTGAGTTGACAATGAGACAAAATCAAATCATATCATATAGTATATGCAAGAGTGAATCGTTATACTTACATAAAAAAAAAAAAAAGTTGGTAGCATCTGGTAATGATTCTTGTTACTAAGAATTCTTGTTAACGAAAGGAACTTAGAACTATAACAAAACAAATTGATTGATATCTTCTAAGTTCTATGCTATTCTTTATTCTCAGTCAATGATACCCAAGAGAGAGAGAGAGGGGGGACATGTTTAACCAAACCATACTGACACCTATAAATTGTTATTAATGTTGATTAAATAAATCATATTAATTTCATTTCTTCATTCATTTATAACAATATTTTAACATTTAAACTAAATTTGAAATGGATCTCTTATTCCACTTAAAATAACAACTAAGACAAACAAATTATTAATACTCAATGTGTGGCAAGCAGGCTGTGGAGTATGGAAAAATATCTGATTAAATTAAAGCATTTAGCATTTGTCATTATCAAATGTGTGAAAAATGTTGATTACATCAGTACTGGAGAAAACAATATATATACCCTTCTCATTCTGTACTTGACGAGGACATTGTGAAAAGGGTATTTTAATTGAATATGTCAAATCCACACACAATGACATAGTAGTTGTCAGATCAAAATATGAAATTAATAATAAAATTATTTTCGAAATCGACTACATAAGAATAATTGAAAAACTATGTGAATCTTGACAAAAATACAAAGTTGGTACGTAGCATGCATCTGCCAATGATCAATCTTGTTGCTTAAAAAATCTTGATATCGTAATGAATATTATAAATATTATAATAATAATAAAATTACTCGATACCTTCTAGGATACCCAAGATAGAGGAAATCTTTGTGCAAATGCTCAAGCTATAAATACTCCCAATATTTCCATATCATGATTTATCTACCTTAATTAATCCATCCAAACCAAACAACAAATTCTAGCCTAAACTTCAAAAATAGCATAATGTTTTCTTCAAACATGAAGATTCAAAGAGGAGAGAAGATGAAGGTGAAGAAAGGGTGGGTGGCAGTTCAAGTAGGCGATCAAAATCAAGATTATTCTACTTTCCAAAAATTTGTTATTCCGATTTCATATTTATACAATCCTCAAATTCAAAGCCTTCTTGATAAAGCTTCTGAGTTATACGACTACCGAACTACTGGCCCCCTAACGCTGCCATGCTCGGTACAGGATTTTCTTCGTCTTCAATGCCAGATACGAGATTCATATAATTAAAGAATCCTACATAATATATACTACTATGTATATTATTAGGTTTGGAGGTTGTAATTATTCCATACTAAATCAATGTATCCTAGCTAGGAATAGATTTCTGTGTGGGTAGTTCAAAGTCATCCACTGCTAAACGTCCTAAATGTGATGTACATTGTTGAACAGTAATACTACAATATACTTATATATACTGTATGAAAATACAACAAAGAAATTGGACCGATCAGTTGAGGTATACATGTGTGAAATTTTGCAACATTATTTTTATTAGTGTACAAAATTTAATTTGATCTTGTCAAAAATATGATTCTTGTTGCTGAGAATGATGAGGAAAATTGGAGACATTAATAAGAACAAAATCATCGATACCTTCTACCTATTATTGACCTATTCTTTATTCTCGGTCAATGATGCCAAGAGAAAAAGGAAATCTTTCTGCATAGTCTTGAGCTATAACTATTTCCACTATTTACCCCTAAGATTTATATCCCCATAATTAAGACACTCAATCCCAACAAAAATTCCGAGCCCTGGATAGACCAGTATGATTTCTTCAGTGTTGTGGTTTATGTGCATATTCTTGTGAGTTTTGATATTAAATAATTAAAAAATGAAATGAAAATAAGAGAGAACTATATGATAGAAGATGGTGATAAAAATTAGTATTCCGTCTCAACTTAAGTGATTGATTTTTTTTTTGCCGTTTTTTTTGCGAAGATAATAATAAATAGTTAAAGTGGAGAGAAAGTAAAATAAGAGGGAGAATAATATAGATAAGAGTCGCGTCTACATTATTCTCTTACTTACTTTAATTTATCTCCACTTTCATTTTTCTTAAATACGTGCCGAAAATAGTCAATCATTTAAGATGGGGCGGAGGGAGTATATGATTTAAGAATGATAAGAATTACATGCGATCTAGAATTATGATTAGAATCTAATGTACAATATCACTTGCAAAGTCGAGGTGGCAAAAGATTGGGTCAACCCGTACACTTAAAACAGTCAAAATTCACAAAGTACAAATATCTCATTTGACTTTGAACAAATTATCTAGCACTTAATTAATAAAAAATAATTAAACTATGAAATTCATATTCCTTTAACAATCTTCACTCATACCAATTTAATAGAACTCGAATATACTGTAGTACTTTATTAGTGGACTATAAAATGATTTGGGCCCCTAATCTACAGGCCCAAATATCCAAAATGGAGCATGGGCTTGTTTATTACTCCCAACTAATCTATTTCAAGGATGGAAACATCAAAACTAGAACTTAACTAAAAATCTAAAAAAAAAGAAGCAAAATCATTGCTTACTCTTACAAAAATTACAAAACATTCTACACAAACAATAATAAAAATTACTACTATATCCTACACAAGAGAAGGAAAAGGTTAGAAATAATTATTGTTAGGGTACATAAAGAATTAGGTATTTAGATTTTGTATCCTCCACTTGAGATGAAGAAATTCCTGGACAGAGCAAGGCAGTATTAAGGGACCTTCAATCCTGTAATCATACATTTGTGAAGCTTTATTAAGAAGGTTTTGAAATAGAGGATTGCATAAGTAAGAGATTGGGATGATGAATCTCTCCAAATCTTCATTTTCCACTCCAACTTGCACTGTCACAAACCCTTTCTTCGTCTTCGTTTTCATCTTCATCTTCATTTTATTGATCATGTAAAATAATGGGAAATGTTTTTCTTTGTTCGATTACAAGTGTTATTTATATATATAGGCATAATTAAAGTTGATTTAATAATAGCCTTGGAAGTGTACACTACCTTGTGTGTATAAAAAGTTTCAAGATCCAGCTAAAGAGAGTACCTAGCTTTTTACTCTTTTTGTTACAACTAAATTTGGAATCTTTGGAGCATGACATTCCCAAAGTTGTTTGGAATATAGTTTTATGACAATATTTGTTGCATGATGTAGTATTTTTGTTCTAGCTAGAAAATTAAATATAAGAACATAGTTGTAATAAGTTACCACATTGATGAATGATTGGCGACAACTCCAATGCAAATAATATAGATATCACGATGTACTTACAAATGCTAACATGAATAAAATGGGAGATTAATACATAAACAATAAATGTTGGTGATTCGTCTTTGGAATCCAGTAACAATGCTTAGTTTGTATTTTAGCTTGGAAAAAGTTGTGGAGGAATGACTTAATTGGTTTTGTGAATTCACTTAGTATTATCAAATGTTCCTTCATTTCATTATTACATTTTGAAGAAAATCCTACTTAACTGTGAGATTTTTTATTGTAGTCTATTCAATTTGTTTTTCTTCAATGTTCAATTTTTTGATTTTTTTCTCAGTAGAACATCTTCAGATACTAACTATTGGCATTTTCTTTTGCATATTTGGGTTAGAGCTAGCACTATTTAGCCTAGTAGTTTCATGTGAGAATAGTGACAACAATACTGCAGAAACTTGGGATATAGCCCAATTCACCTACTTATGTGCTTCATTTGAATCGTTTCCCATTAACCAATTAAAGTTTAACATTTCAAATAGATTGAATCAAGTCCTCACTGAGAAATGAGCAATCAACATGGAAGAGAATCATCAATAGTAATGTGAGAGAAAAAAGAATAAGGTTTCTAACATAATTTGAAGAGCAGAGGACATTTTTACCTTTTCTTAAAGAAGATTGATAATGGTTCTCCATCTACCTCTGTGGCAACTAGGTTGTGCTTTATTGTCAAGCAAATGACGACTTAGATGATCTGTCTGGAGAGAAAAGCAAAGTTGAGATTAATTGAAGGTAATTGGCTGGTTTAAATCTCTACACAAATTCAAATTTGTCCAAACATCTGAGAATAGATTTAGATACTCCCTCCTCCATAGAAATAGCCTAAATTCTTTTTTCGTTTGTCCCATATAAATAGTCAATATTTATTTATGCAAACATTTTTTTTCACTTTATCATTTATGAGTTCCACCATTCACTGTATTATTTCAACTACTTTCTCTTATTCTCTCTTATTTTATTAATTATACATTAAATCTCGTGTCATCTTTAATTACCTTGTTTCTATGGGACAGTGGGAAATACTTCAGCATTGTTTTGATTGTCATGTTATATTTTATTTTGGGTTAATAATTGAAAAATATTGTAAGAATTCAAGAAATGTTCCAAATTTTGTGTATTTACAAGCTAATTTAACATGCATGTTACTATAAAAAATGGATGTAAAAATAAAAAACATAAAAACACTCACATATTTACTACGCCACACCTACACACTGATCAGTTTCTGTCAGACTGGGTATTATTATAAATTATGGCGTTTAATATGGTAGTGTTACTACTATTATAAATTACTATATGGCATTTAACGCCAAAATTAACTAAGCTTGATTGAGTAACGTAACTCTATATGATCCACACTCTACTTGAGTAGCAAAGAACAGAAAAATTCAAATATGAGATCACCAAATTTACATATTCAATTTAAATTGATTAGTTCATATTTTAATCTACTAATTTTTTTTTGTTTGAATTTATACATATGCAATTCCCTCTGTAGGCACGCCATCCTTGGCATGCGCTGACACCGACATTCAGAATGTCATTTCAAACATCGGTGGCCGTTGGATTGATTAGATGAACCGCCCAGATTTTCCATTCCAAAATCGCCGTCTTTCTAGAAGACGTGTTTTGCGGAAGCCCACTGTTTACTCACGGCAGCCCGCAAATAACCATTCAGCTTAAATCTCTTTTTACCTTTTTAATTTGTTTACTTTTGAGAATGTTGGTAGTAAATTTTAAAATTGATATTATTGACTTCCTATAGTTTGTTATGAATGTTTTAGATAACTTTTTAGTAGAGAGTGTTTAGTTATATCTTCGTTTAACATTATGTGTTCAAATAAAACTAATTAATTAGTGGAGCTCTAATCTTAGAAATGAAAAATACTCCACAAGCATTTCCATATATTTTTAGTTTTGTTGGATGCGTAAATTATTTTTGGTACACATGATTACATCACATGATGAAAGTCTATAATGTCAAATACGATCCGATTTGAATGATCACTTTTATTTTTTAATGCATGTTTCGTCCACCAAAGAGGTGTGTGAATCAAATAGACGAAAAGGTAAATGTGTGATCTCCAAAAAAATTTGGTCAGTATAAACACAAAGACATACAATTTGACCATAATGCTAGCTCGTGATATTAAAATAGTCTTCCATAAAAATAAGTGTACTCAATTTCACACCCTTTAAAAGTAAATTATACACAAGACCAGGTTTCGAAATCAAGAACCCATTTTTAACTATCCAACCAATGTTGATTAATTTTGTTGCCTCAAGGCTCAAAGTCAAATTCCCCTACTTACAAATTTTTTTATTTACAAACATAATAACAGAGGGTATCATCAATTTTTTACAGCGCGATATTATCAAAATAGTAATATAATCACGAGAAATATATATAGATGATATTAATTTTGAAACACAATCCTCTTAAAATTATATCACATGACATTGTCAGTTCTTCACTTCATGAGGGCTTTTAATTTATTTTTCGTTTCTTATTCTTTATTTTATCAGTGGTCAGTTTATTCAGTGGACATTGATCGATGAATGAAGAACATGTTGTTACATTAAATATCATGCAAAATTATTTCAGATTATTTAAGTTAGTTATAGCATAAAAAATTTCCATATACGATCCGAGTTAGAATTCACAAAATTAATTTATAAATTTTCATGAGTAAACTAGATATAGCTTTACATTTTTTTTATATAAATCATTCTTCCATAGATGTCACAAGAAAAGCATCCATAGATGTTACACAATCAGTACCTGTTCAAACTAAGATGAATTGCCAAAACTCGAAGTAGAAGGTTTTTTTGAGCTAAAAAATAGTACTCCGACATTATTAATTCAGTGGGAGTTTAGCATGATAAGTAACAATTGGATGTCTTTTCATGCACGAGACAACATAATTAATCGAAAAAAATATCCCAATTTGTGAACTCTAATATTTTCTTTAACAAACATTTAAAAAAAAGTGTGATTCATGTAGTAAAAGGAAAAGACGAGTGAGATTAATTGATGGGAGATGGATAATGCATTTGATGCGGGAGTTGTAAAGTAGGTGCAGAGAGGAAGCTAAAAATAATAAGGTAATGATGGAAAAATAAAATAGTACTGATTGATGATCAATTCATCATCAAAGCATTTATGAGATTGGAGGGTTGTTCTGTCTGAATCACTCTTCTGTTTCTCGTGTAAAGTGCTTTTTTGAAATGTTTCACTTTTTTGTCTTGCTCTTTGCGTTTGACTGTCATAACATTTTATTATGTTAAATACTTTATCATATAACTATAGTCTATATATCTAGCTAGAGAAAGAGAAAAGAGAGGAACCGATTTAATTATATGTTGAGTTGACTGGAGACAAATTAATCAATTTCTTTACTCATTAATTACAAAGAATAAAAATTAACAAAAATGAATGAAATATTCACAAAAATAGGGGTGTTTGGATGAGTCAAGAAGTCATAGCATTGGAAATGAAAGACATGTACACAAAAGTGAAATTAGGTGAATTTTCAGGTATAAAGGGGTAAATTTCTGGAGAATTTTTTTCCATTTTCTTGTTTCTACACAGCATGGAATGTGATGAAGGGGTAAACTTATTTTTTATATATATATGCAATTTCGCAGGGATTAATTTGGGATCAACATCTTATTCACAAGCAAGAAAAAAATATAAGTAATAAAAAAGGGTTTGAAGTCAGTAGGTGTTGGTATGTGTGTCTCTCTTCTGAGTGCAAGTAAAGACACCTCTTTAAAGCCTCAGACACTCTCATATTTATATAAATACATGAGTGTTGAAGGTAGGGTTTCTCACAATTTCAAGAGGGTTGTGTTGAGGGGAATCGTTGGCTGGCTCGAAGCCTTCTTTTGGAGAGGTTTGGCTCTCCGAAGCAAGCTCCGGACCAGGCTTCATTCCCCTCAAACGTGTCATCGTATCGATTTTTCGTTGTCGTGAGTGTTGCGGTTGAGTGGAGTGTTGTCTGGCTCGAAGCCGATCATCGAGCTAGGCTTTACGGTAGCTAATGAATGAACGGCTTCGGACCAGGCTTCATTCCCCCCAACCATCATTTGCTTCTTCAACATCATGAGGTAAAAGATGATTCTTGAAAATTTTTATTTTTGACAAAAAAAAAATTATTACTTCCAGTTTTTTTTTTTGATCAATGCTAAAAGATAATATACATACATAGAATATTATAAAATCTTGTAATTTTGTTTTATTGTAGTTAGATTTCGTGTTATTTTAGATGAACATTTATGTGCATGATTGTTTCCAACATTTGTAACCCTTCAAAATTTCACCAAGTAAATTCACATTTACACTCAACTGATGAAAATCTTGAACAAAAAAGGGCAGAAATCTTTCACCAAAGTGTGAAAGAATGAGCAGTGGTGATAATGTGTAGATATCCAATCTAATGTCTCTATCTGATTGCCACTTCTTTGCAAAGAGAACTGACATTTCTTCAAGTAAATAATTACATAATTTAAAAAAGATGATGTATGATGTGTAGATAGAATGTGGACAAAATTGGACATGTGTTGGTAAATGTAGTAAGCTAGCAGCCCTAGCTATGTGATGCCAACTCTTAACAAGAAAAGAAAAATTTAGGGTAGTCGGAAACTTAGATCCTGCATCATTTTGTTTTACCATTTGCAAACATGTTTCCTTATGTCTGACCACATAAATGTATATATGAATTTAGTGATATCAGATATGTATATATTTTCCAAGGATGGCAACTGTAGATTCAATACAGTGTGAAAGGCTCAATTAAGTTTATTCAGTTTCAAGTTTTTTTATTCCCAATTTACAAGAGAGAAGGAAAGGAAGAAGAAAATGAATTGGGAAATGGATGGAGATAGGTTTGAGGAGCCAACATATACATGAGTTATTGAGGAGAGAGAATTATGAAGCAAATGCAAAACTGACATTTATTTCTTGGGAAATGAGACAATCAACCAAAAGTTTGTTATATGTAAACTTTGTCTTGATTAATTATGTTTATCAAGGTTTATCTATAAAAGAGAAGAGAATAAAAATGTCTAATTAAAGGTGATTATAGTCTCAAACATAGTAGTATATTTATAACTTTTCATGTTTCTGGTTTAAATACTCCATTTGGATTGAAAATATGGCTGTAAGCCACTAAAAATACACATTTTATTAAAATATGTTATATATCTACGATTTTTTTTCCACTGAAAAAGTATATAAAAAATTTGGGTTTGTACCGATTCATCTTAAAATTTGGCATTTCTTCAAATTTTATCGTCCAATGTCTATTTTTCGGAGTTTGACACAAAATAAGCTATTGAAGATAATTTCTAACAATGCAATCGTATATAATTTCAAATCCCAATAGAGAAAGTTAAATTTAAAGTTTTCTGAAAAAAACTTTCAATTCATTTTAGACTAGATTAGGTGACCAAAACTAAACATTACATGAACTATTAGAATGCCATCTTCGATAACTCGCTTTAAATTTTACATCAAACTCAAGAGAACCGAGTTATTGCCTTGAGAGTTGTCCAAAATGAGTTAAACACCAAGAACAATTTATGTGCTTAAAAAATACAGGAACCAATTTTCAAATCTTCAATTCAATAGAATTAAAATAAACTTACTAAAATATCCTTAAAACTTATCAATTTTGGGCAAATGTAGATAGACCAATTTTGGAATTTAGTCTTTATTGTACATGCCAAAGAACAAATGAATGATGAGAGAGAGATGGATCAAACTAATGTTGACCTTGGGACATTCTTTTCCTTGATCAAGTCAACCAAAATGTAGTTCATATAGCCACTGAGATGTACGTAGCATTTTTCTTTTTCTGGAGTTGCAATTCCATTTACATATGTGTATAACACAAAATAATTAAACTTTTGCCAGCTTTTATGTGGCCTTGCATTGCTGCATTTTTCTCCTAGTGCCTACAAAATGAGTGACTTTTCCTTCAACAGGCTTGCTTGTTTCTTTAAATTTGCCCATCACTTTATTATAAACACTACATATTCAGATCCATCCGAGCATCGATCATGCTTTGGAGCGCTTCAAGTACACCAGTACCCCGATGCTGGTCACAGCTACTGCTCCTGCAAATATCCCTAACCCGAGGGAGCTTGATCGGCGCTCTTTTGTAGTCACCGTGGCAGATGACAACTCTCTCGCTTCTTGACTCGAATCATAGTGTTCCAAATGGATCCTCAAAACCTGGGAAGTTAAAGACATGACATCAAATGAAAATAAACAACTTCTCAACAGAGTTAGACTTCACAGTTTGTTATAGCATGTAATGCAAAGTATAGGGGAGAACAAATACGCTCACCTTCTGTCCCACAGATTTTGCGTGGGCAACAGCACCAATCAAATCTCCATCCGTGGTGAGCATAACTTTGTCACCTTCATCATCTTCATACTAAAAGATAACAAGGTTTTCAAGTATTAACAAGCTTACCATGAAAATATAGGAAAAGCATTCTACTATGAAAGGTACCCACCAAAAGTTGAGGGCGCTTTTGATCATCAGATACACCCACCCGTTGCATAACAGAGGTAACAAGTTCAGCTAAACTTTCTGTGCCTGGTTTGGAAGAGAAAGAGACAGATATGTGGAATAAATAAAAGCTCTCTCAAGATATTGACTAAATAAGCTGGATACTGTACGATGCTAATTTGAAAAGAGGCCTTAAACATACATCAAAATTCTTAAGTAAATGAAAGATCATGAACCCTTCAAATTTAAAAACATGGATAGCATTTGATAGAGAAAATACATTTAATTATCTACAAAGTGTATTCTCTCTAAAGCACCATCCACAAAGGATTGTTGGTCTCTATACAAAAGACGTACAATTAAGCTAGAAGTTAATTGCTTTTTATTTAATATGACAGCACCTGATGAGTTGATAAAAGAGAAGTCCAAATAAATCTAAGAGATCCCACAAATCAGCAAGAGGCAAAGATCAAGAGAAAGCGAAAGGTAGTAATATAAGCTCTACTCACCCAAATTAAATCTGTGCACACGGTCTTTGTGGTCCTTGAGTTTAAAAGAAAATGAATTTCCAACTGGGTAGGAAGGCTTCGAATGTTCTGCAGCATCTGATGGGACATACTGGGACATTGACATCTCACTGTATAAAAGAAGAGCAAGCAAATGATTAGTAGATATGCTTCTCAATCAATAATAACTGAACAAGGGTAAGTAAGACCTCTGGGTATCACAGTCATCCGCGGGTTCAAAGTTAAGTGCTGAATCCCAAAAATTTTGCATAACCGAATTTGCAGCATCGTTAACTGTACCAGAGCTATTTTCAAGCTAGATAGAAAATGGAAGACATGTAAATCTTTGATCTGAGAAATAACATATCTTTACACTACTAAGACATTCAATTTTGAAATTAGCAGACCTCTGTAATTATAACAGTTGTCTCACTAAAAAACAAAAGAAATCAATAAAATCACGCCATTAAGACACACAACAAGATACAAAAATGCAGATACAGTTGATATACACTGATATTTAAGGAACTTACCATAGAAATTGCTGCATGAGTTATCTGCAAAACATCCACACAAGCTGCAACACTTCCCTCTGCAAAGAAAAATGTCAATTTTTTTTTTAAACTAATAATAAACAGTGCCTACATGCAGAGATAGAAATGTAGTACTGACCTTTGTCAACAACGGGAAGATGTAAGAATTTCCCATCACGCATTATGTGCAGTGCTTCAAGAATAGTTGTATCTACTGTTGTACATTCAGGGTCGGGTGTCATTACCTAGTGATCCAATTACCACAAAATAACAATAAGTCAAAAGCAACATGCCAAACAATGATTATAAGAAGAAAGTTAGGGATGCATGCCCCACCACCAATGAAACTGAATTTAACACGGGACAAAAAGTATCACTTTCACTTCAAATCTCAAGGGGTCATAGCAGAAATACATATAATCTGAATTACATTAAGGTGCAAAGGCAGCTTCATGAATGATATCAGAAATCGTAGTGACAAAGATCAAATATTGACGCTGCGTTCTGAAAATTCAGCATATGATCTACAAGCTGGAGTACTAATGAAATAAGTAGTCAAACCTTCTCCACTAGAGTCAGCTCAGGTGAAAGGTTTTGGGCGACGACTCGCATAAGAATATCTTTTGAACTGAAAACCAATAACCAAAAAACAATGAAAATAAGCATAAACATAAAAGGTTAAAGTTAAAAAATAAAACCATAATAATGAACAAAATATTACTCCACAAATCAATTTTGAGAAAGATAACTACCAGTCAATTAAGGCATTATTTTACAATCCTAAAGCATGTAAAAAGAAGATGGGGCCTGAGATCAAAGATCGTACGTGAGTATCCCCTGAATACTGTTTCCTGTCATAACAAGAACTGAATTGACCCGTGATTCCCGCATTCTTTTAGCAGCAACATAAACAGGGTCTGAAGGTGATGCAGTTGCAACTCTGAAAAATGATATAGATTGATCATAAGCAGCACTGAGAAAATTATCGTCCCATCTCATGCAAAGAATAAATCTCAGAAAGTATAGCTTACCTAGAAGTCTGAGAAATTATAGTAGACAGAGAAGGTTTGAACATGCGTTCGCGAAGTGTTTCTATGAGAGCTGATGATGCTGAAACACAAACGCAACAGAAACAGAATCTCAGATCTAAACTACAGACGTTTGTAAGAAAAATAGATAGAAGACCAATCAAGTGAACATAAGAAGGCTGCCAAAACACACTACTCCCTCCGTCCCAAGTTACTTGAGTCGTATTCCATTTTGGGTTGTCCCAAGTTACTTGAGTCATTTCTCCTTTTGACTAAAAACAAAACATCTAATCATATTTACTTTATTCTTTCTTTTACTTCATACTCTCTCCTCTCTCTTACTTTATTCTCTCTTCTACTTTCTTAAATCCTGTGCCAAAAGAAACGCCTCAAGTAACGTGGGACTGAGGGAGTATATGATAATGTTTACCATTCCTTAAAAATATTTAAAAGAACCCACATGGCAGTCTGAAAAAAGCAAACATTTAGGTCCTTGAATCTAAATAAGATTGAAGCTGAACTAGTTTGGACTTTGGATCCACTACTGCCCAAACATAGTGTCCACAACATCTTAGCTAGTCAGCCCAATTAAGGAAATTTGAAAGAGTGCATCTAATTAACAAGTAAGGCAAGTTGTATGATACGTAACTTTATCCGAGTTTATATCTCTCAAGTTCATAGCTAGTATTGCAAGGACTAGGTGCAACACATAAGGAAATCATGCATATCTATTGCATGGAATGTTCCTTTAGGACATGTGCTGGCCTAGTGAGCACATGCTAGTAACAATGTGTTCTCTAATCTTTACTTTATTTGGATACTCCAAATAACGATCTTCCTAATGAGTATATGACTCCAAAATTTGCAGCTGATATACACTGACAATGTGTTCTCTAACACCAAGGAGATGTTTTCTTTATTAGAATACCTGCAAATGATCTCCGTGACTCCCTCCATCCTAATTACAAAAGCTAATTGGAATTTTCACAAAGATTAAGAAACTCATTGGAAAAGATACAATCAATTTCCTAATATACCCATATTTATTTTACTGGAAATTTGCTAAAGAGTTAAATAAGAGAATATAAGTAAATGAGTTTTTTATATGGAAACAAGCCTATATATTTGGGACATATGAGAAAGGAAATAAGCCTACATAATAGGGACGGGGAAATGAAACCAATATTTGCAGCAAATAAACACTGGCAAGAAGAATAAACAAACCAGAGAAATTGCTTCCAAATTGGCGTTCAACTCCTTCAACTGCAGCTGCAATAGCACTTCCCTGCTCCGCAGCTTTCTCCATTCTTGATATGGCATCATAAAGGCATTTAGTGATATCCAAAATTGCTATAACTTCACCATTCTCAACAACCGGAAGATGCCTAAATTTCCCTGTTAAACAGGAAAACTATAACTTTAGGTGGAGATGTTGAGGGTACCAGACAATGGAATATTGTGTTTCTCTGTGAAATAAAAACCTCTTGGGAATGCTGGTAATTTCATACAGAGATGAAGTGAATACTTTTTAGGAATACCTCAGGGAAGACGACATAATTACTCTGCTAAATTCTTTCCACAATATTTAAGTATTTATAGTTTCATAGTCAATTTTACAGTAATCTCGAACACAAATTAAGTTCCAGTTCTTTACCAAATTATACAAGTCCTGGAGCACCTACGCATAGCAATTCTTAGCAAGCAACAAGCAAAGAAAAAAGGTAACCTTGGACCATCTTCTGCAAAGCATCAATAGCCAGAGAATCTGAGCTCACAAAAGTTGGGTTTCTTGTCATAATTTTTGAAATCGATGTCTGCTCGGGTCTCAACTCCTCAGCTATAACCCTGGTCGCTATGTCCTGTAAATCATAGATGAACCAATAACTAACAAACCCAACATTTAAAGAGATACTGATGCCTATTGCATCCAATTGATTTCAGGGCAGAGACTCAGTTCCAACTTATATACATACATATACACGCATACATCTTATGCAGTGAACTATGGCCAGACAATCATACTTGCATTATGCAAATGCATAAAAGATTAAGAGTAAACAGACAAAAGAAAGAGTGAAGAACCAGTATAATGGCTACAAAGCTCATAAATTATTGCCTTATCAGTGACAATTCCTGAAAGCAAAGCATTAGCATCAGTCAGCAGAACGGCGTCAACACGCCTGGCCGCCATCCTTCTACAGGCTTCTGATACAGTGGTCCCCTCGGGAATTGTTAGTGCCTTGGATAACCGGAGCTTCTTCACTGTTCTCTCGCCAGCAGTAGACCTGCATGTACATATATAACTCAATCATGTCGAATCATTGACCAAGCAAAGAAAAAGAATTACTACTATGTATCACATTCACTTTAGGATTCATTTTGTAGTATACCAAGTGGACAAACATGCAACCACAATTCAATTATAAAATCAATAATGTTTGAACAAAAGAGGTAACCAGTTAATTGTACCATAAGTCCATACACATGAAAAGATATAACACTATCTAGAATGCCGTAACCCCCCACCCCCCCAACATCCCCCCATCCACCATAAACACCCAAAATTTCCAGCAGATTGCGATAGAAAACTGTGTATCAACACTCAAAACCTCATCATTTCATAATTCAGATATCTTCCCAGCTAATATAACAATCCAATATGTAGTTATCTGAACCAAATCACTTCCCTTTCATATGTCAACGGTTTTTATCCATACAACACCAGCTATTTCAACGCAGGTTTGACAAAAAAAATCCAATTCGAAGACCTAACATTCACCTTCAAGTAGTTGTTCGCGCATCAATATCAATATAACAATAACCTAGCTCAAATCCACTCCATCAAATTAAAAAAATAATAAAAATTGCGGGTCGCCGGAGAAAGAGAACTTACAAGTGGGGTGGGGAAGAGGGCTTAGCGTTGGTCCCATTAGCGGCGGAGCCATTCTCCGACGAAGGCCCTCTCTTCAGGGTGGAGGAGGTGCGCTTCTGGGCCATACTGTTGCGTCTCGCTGCCGCCGTCGGGCCAACCACACCACTCATTTTTCTCCCCCCCTTTTTTTTGTTTTCGTTTCTATTTATATAAATAATTTGAATTTGCGAAGAATTATGTAACAATATGCTATTTTCTCGTGAATTCAAAAGACCCAAATCTTATTTTGCAGAAATCGATAATTTTTGGAATGGATTGAGGAGGTGTTACGGCCTCCACAATCTGGGTTTCTCTCTCTCCTCTCTCTATCTCTCTTTGGAATTGTTATTTACGTAGTAGCACAAATTTATTCGACACCTGTTATGTCACAACTGTGCCAAATCGACTACATCCATAATAATTTATTTTATTCTTTCTATACAGGCGTATAATTGTGGCAAAACTACTCCATCCATCCAATTCAATTCAACTTACATTTTCTATCATTTTCATTAACTTCCCTAGCTTTTGAAAGGTAAAACAGTTAAATTCAAAATTTAAAACATTTTGCACACATGGGTGTGATTCTGATTAGCTGAAAGTGTTGACTGAATAAAGCGTTTTAATTCGTAGAGATTAAAAAAAGTTTTGAGTTTAGAATTTCGGTGGTTTTATTTAGTGTTTGCTTTTTATTGATAAAAAGTTTGTGAAAATAACTTTATACTATTACAAGATGATGAGTTGGCAAATCTCAAGACCTTGAAAATGCTTTTGCTGTTTCCAAAGTGGGCATAGTGATATTGTTACGACCCATCACTAAAATTTAAAAATATTGAAAATACACGCAGCATGTTAATTTTAATATAAAACAAATATATACGTAAAAATAATTTTCAAGTCACTCATCATGGTCGAATTGGGCCCACACATACTCAAACAAATCAAATCGAAGTTTCTTATGACATATATATTGTCAGACAGTCAAGTAATTGTTGAATCCGGCCCTATCATGTATGGCTATTTATTTATTTCCCTTCAATTTTATCTTTGGTTGGTCTGTTTGTAATCTACTCCATTTATGTAAAATAATTCAAAGAAATAATCGATCATTAGAAATATTTTCTTTAAACCAAAAGTAGATCGGATTATGGTAAATATCATTCCTTATGTAGTATAGTACTACAATTATAAATAATACTCCCTCTGTCCCGCTTTAGCAGTTCCATTGACTTTTCTGCCATCGTTTTGTAAAAATGATAAAAAATAGTTAAAGGGAAAAATGGTAAATTAAGAGAGAAAATAATATAGAGAAGAGTCTTATCTACATTATTGTCTCTCTTATCTTACCATTTCTCCACTTTAACTATTTTTTATCATTTTTATAAAAAGAGGATAGAAAAGTCAATGGAACTGCTAAAGCGGGACAGAGGGAGTATTATGATGCAATAACAAATTTTTATTTGATAATAAAAGTAAACAAACATCATCTTCCACATTTATTCTCATCATCTAGGCAGCTCGAAACTGGTTGCAGCTCGTATCACGCAGTAGAAGCGACGAGCTAAAACCTAGCTTCTCCGCCGCCACATCAAACTCCAGCAGATGATTCTCCATCTGGTAACCCCCCACAACGATCGACGTCGTCGGCCCCGACAAATTCGGTTGCCCCTCCACTAACGCAAGGCACATCACCCCCTCTCCAGCTCTCACCATCGTGTTCCACCCGTAAAACCGCCAGTAAACGCTCTTACTCTGCAGCACGAAATCGATAATCGGCACATCCGGCCCAGCCTCGGTGCTGGATATCGTCTTGGAATCGAAACAAGCACCGAATGGAGCCACGGACGCCACTCTCTTGATGTTCTTTGCTGCTGCGGCCTTCACAAACTCGTTAACCAGAGCTGCGTGGATCGACTTGTGCAGGCTCGTGTATGCCCTCACCGTCCGTATGCTCGTCCCTCCTTCTCCGGTCCTCTTGTTGATCGAAAGGAGAGTTTTGTTTAGAACGAGAGGCGTCTCGCCGACTCTGATGGACTTGACGCCGATGAAATACTGGATGCTGAGATTTCCGACTAATTCGTTGCCGGATGTGCTCACAGGGTTTCTGAGCAGAGGTGTGGTCCACATTGATTCCGAGATCTGTTGGAAGGGTTTTGTATAAGCTGTCTGGCCAATGATCATGCTCCCGTTGCCTCCCGAAGAAGGGAGGCATAGCATGAACTTCTCGCGGATTTTGAAAGCTGATGATAGGTGTGCTGGAAGCGAAACCCTAGTTCTGGCCAGGCCAATGAGCCCGGCCAGGTTGGTGGCTAGGCCTTCCAACAAGGCGTCGTGGGCGTATTTAAAGGGAAAGTTATTGACTTTGTACTGGGTCCCGCGTGTAGAGCCTACACGCAGGACGTCAGTGCCTATGCCACTATAGTCCTCGGTCCCAGTGAAGGGATTGAGGGCGTAGTCAGAGCATGTGTTGTTCGTGCATCTTGGAGCCGGTGGTGACAGGAAGCAGAAGACACAACCGATTCCGTCTGCTATCTTGCACTGCTTAGTGCCACATCGGGTTGGGCGGAATGAGTCAGCCGCGGAGAAGTATTCGGGGGAGTTGAACCATAGCAACTTGCCGCCAAGATCGACCCCAACGTTGAGTGTGGTGACGTTGGAACCAAATTGGATTTTGGTGTAGTATTGGTTAGTTGTGTCATCTTTCCAAATTGGGAAGGTGAATGCTTTAGGTTTTGGTGGGGTTTTTGCATTTGAGAAAGAGGATAAAATGAGCAAAGATGAAGCTATGAAGATGGAAAAAGTATGATAAGAAGCCATCGATTGTGTTTGAAGAAATGGATGGGAGTCTCTTTTTTATTTATACTAGAAAAAATTACTTGTTTAAGAAATTTTTGGATAGATCTTGAGTCACTATAGTTTTGACTTGGAATTGCATGACAGCGAAGTCAACATTTCCAACTCACTTATTATGGTCAAAGTCAAACCTATACACTTCAAACCCAATCACACTAAACTAGTTACATTAATTTTGTAGATCTCAAATTGTTTGGTTGAAATAAGCATACCCGACTCGCTTAATTATGGTCAAAGTCAAAACTATATACTCATCCCTTAATCCATAAAAACTAGTTTTATTTTGCCTTTTTGAGGTGTCCAAAAAAAATAGCCTCATTTCTAAAAATGAAAAGTTTATCTCTCATACTTTACATTTTTTTCTCTACATCTCTCTTACTCTACCATTTTTTCTCCCTATCTCTCTTACTATACCTAATTTTTTTCATTCTCTCTTACTTTATCAATTTTTCTCATTAAAATCCATGATCTCCACAAATGAAACTATTTTTTATGGACGAAAGGAGTACTTCATAAACGAAAAAAAGAAGATACTCCGTACTATAAATAAACTATATATAGAAAAAGAAGAAGACTGGTGAAAGTTCAAATTTTAATTTTACTATTATAGTCATACTTTAGTAAAAATGTCAGACGTAAAATTCAGTTTCCAATTGTCTTTTCTTCTTACTCCATAGATTGTTAAATGACTAAAAATGTCAATAAAAATCAATTTATAGGTAGAGTTTGAATTAATAGTAGGGTAACTGCTTTTAAAGTCATCAACTTTCCATGAATTTTGGTTTTTCCCACGAACTTTTAAAAATTCGTGTAATGTCACAAACTTTATTATAGATTGCCATTTTCCCATGTCAGGTTTTCCGGTCTGATTCAAACTGTTCGTTTCCTATTAAGACAATGTCCAAATTCTTTTATCTTACTATCGTTATCTTCGTCTTTGAAATAACTTCGCGTGGGTACCTTGTACACCTCAATCAGAACTCGGGTGAAGAAGTTATGGCCATTTTATGAAGGATGCGACCTTTGTGCAGCCTTGTACTATCATAATGACCATAACTTCTTCATCCGAGTTCCGATTGAGGCGTGCAAGGTACCCACGCGAAGCTATTTTAAAGATGAAGATAACGATAGTAAGATAAAAGAATTTGGACATTGTCTTAATAGGAAACGAACAGTTTGAATCAGACCGGAAAACCTGATATGGGAAAATGGCAACCGACAATTAAGTTCGTGACATTACACGAACTTTTTAAAAAGTTCGTAGGGAAAACCAGAATTCATGGAAAGTTGATGACTTTAAAAGCAGTTACCCCTTAATAGTATATTCATAGAAATTTCATATATATGCGAAATAAATTACTGAGAGTAAACAAGTGTGAGCTTTCTATTTTAATTTGTATTCACGCGTTTGGCGTCTGACACGGATCTATGGTCTAAAGTTTAATTTTGCGAAGGATACGATATTATTCTTCCGAGTGAAATTATTGGTCAAAGACTCAAAATTGCGTACAGCAAAAAAAATAAAAATAAAAACAAGCTGAAAAGGAAGTTGCGTGATTAATGGAGTACATTAAAACAGCGACATTAAGTCCATTTAATTAAGTTCTTTTATGAAAATTGAGTACATTGTAAATTTGTAGATGTTTGGGACTAATAATATCAAAGAATAAGTAGGAGTATAAAATAGGAATGGTGAAAAGAAGACCCATTATACTATAACAATAAAGTTAGTGTAAATGTGATAAACGATAGTACTCTCGAAATTTGATTTTTTTTAAAACTACTAGTATTTTAGAGTCTATGATGGTTGAATGTTACCAATTTTAAATAAAATTTGTGCATGATTATAATATTAAGTTGAATTATATGATAATTGTTTGCTTAGTAATACTCCATACATCTACGATTAATTGAAACGGTTAGTGAAACGTGGATCCTAGTATTAATTTTATACTTAATAAAATGTGAGGGTGATAAATTAGTAGAATGTGGAATCTATTACCAAAAGTATTAAAAATAAGAATGTCAATTAATTATGGACAGACGGAAACAAGAAGTTAGTGTCAATTATCGTGGAAGGAAGGAGTATAATTTGAGGGCAAATAGTATAATCCATAACTGCGTTCCGCAAAGGGTGCATCATCGCGGCCAACTATGGTCGTTGGTGCACCGAATGGCGAATCCAGGATTTAGAAATTGAGGGTGCAAACATGACAATTTACATCCGAATAAGGGAAAATTAGTCGCATAGAGGGGGCGGTCGTGCCCGCCCGCCCGCTGCCCCTAGATCCGCCATTGGGTGCACCATTGAGAATTGTTCATTAACTATGGCCCACAATCGTTGTAGGTATGACATACAGTACAAATCTTAATATTTATCTTTTTTATTCGATAATTGTATTATTCTTGGTAATCTCAACTTGTGAGGTAGCATATCACGATATGAGGATGTAGTTATTATCTACGTTGAGATGAGGCTTACTAAGCATTTAAGTATAACATTCATGTATAATAAATTACCTTGAAATATGAGAGCGACGTAGTAAAAATGAAAATAAACTTTTATTATGAGACGAAAAAATGTGAGAAAAAGAACTCTTTGAGATAATTGGTGGGATACAAGCGGTCAACAGAATTAACATTTACTAACATTTATTACTTCATAATACAAGTAATGCTCAATCACTCCATACAAATATACAAGCCAAGTAGCACGGTTGCACTAATCAAACTCATAAGTCATAACAGGTAACAATATTACTCATCTTCCACATTTATTCTCACCATAATCGATCACATATATAAACACGCATGAAATCCAATCTAGGCAGCTCCAAACTTGTCGCAGCTCGTGTCACGCAGCAGAAGCGACGAGCTAAACCCTAGCTTCTCCGCCTCCACATCAAACTCCAGCAGATGATTCTCCATCTGGTAACCCCCCACAACGATCGACGTCGTCGGCCCCGACAAATTCGGCTGCCCCTCCACAAACGCAAGGCACATCACCCCCTCTCCAGCCCTCACCATCGCGTTCCACCCGTAAAACCGCCAGTAAACGCTCTTACTCTGCAGCACGAAATCGATAATCGGCACATCCGGCCCAGCCTCGGTGCTGGATATCGTCTTGGAATCGAAACAAGCACCGAATGGAGCCACGGACGCCACTCTCTTGATGTTCTTCGCTACAGCCGCCTTCACAAACTCGTCGACCAGAGCTGCGTAGATCGACTTGTGGAGGCTCGTGTACGCCCTCACCGTCCGTATGCTCGTGCCTCCTTCTCCAGTCCTCTTGTTGATCGAGAGCAGGGTTTTGTTTAGCGCGAGAGGCGTCTCGCCAACTCTGATGGACTTGACGCCGATGAAATACTGGATGGTGAGGTTTCCGATTACTTCATTGCCGTTTATGCTCACAGGGTTCCTGAGCAGAGGTGTGGTCAAGATTGATTCCGAGATCTGTTGGAAGGGCTTTGTGTAAGCTGTCTCGCCGATGATCATGCTCCCTTTGCTTCCCGAAGAAGGGATGCATAGCGCGAACTTCTCGCGGATTTTGAAAGCTGATGATAGTTGTGCTGGCAGGGAAACCCTAGTTCTGCCCAGGGCGATGAGCCCCGCCGTAGGGGTAGCTAGGGCTTCCCTCAGGACAGGGTCTGAGTATTGGAAGGGGAAATTATTTATCTTATACTGGGTCCCGCGAGTAGAGACTACCCGCAGGACGTCCTGGCCTAGGCCACTGTAGCCCTGGGTCCCAGTGAAGGGATTCAGGGAGTAGTCAGAGCATGTGTTGTTAGTGCATCCTGGCACTGGTGGTGACAGGAAGCAGAAGATGCAACCAATTCCGTTTGCGATCTGGCACTGCTTGGTCCCACATAGGATCGGGCGGTACGAGTCCGCTGCAGCAAAGTATTCTTGGGAGTTGAACCATAGGAAATTGCCGCCGAGATCGATCCCGACGTGGAGTGTGGTGGCTTTGGAGCCTATTTGGATTGTGGTGTAGTATTGGTTGGTTGGGTCATCTTTTGTAATTGGAAAGGTGAAGGCTTTTGGTTGGGTTTGAGCATTTGAGAAGGAAGATAAAATGAGCAAAGAAGAAAGTATGAAGATGGAAAGTGTAGGAGTAGCCATTGATTGTGTTTGAAGAAATGGATAGGTGTAGCTTTTTATTTATACTAGTAATTGATTCAGTAGTTTGGATGGATATGGATGCAGTAGTTTTGACTTGGAATGTCATGACAGCAAATCACTATTATCTTAGATCTCAAATTGTCCAAGTCAACATTTCCGACTCTATTAATTATATATATATATATGGTCAAAGTCAGATCTCAATGGTTTTAAATTTTTACATTATCTAGAGGGCTACATTAATATTGTATATAAATGTCATATTAATTTAGTGCTCACTTTAAATACATGAAATGATCGTATTAAGGGAAATTATACTATACGTCTACTTGTTTAGCTAAATATATTGATTTAGAGGTAATCATAACTCATATAAGTTATTGTGAAACCATATATAGATGTATTAAAATTCCAACCACTTCCCTTCAAATAAAATAAACTAAATGTGTATTTTAATGCGTTTATTCTAACGCGTAAAATTATGGGTCAAAAGAAATAAGAAGTTGCGTGCTTAACACTGAGACCATTTATTTAATGGACAATGTGAGTCGACACAAATCATAATCACAAAATAAGGGCGTTGGCATTTATTTGTGAATGAATATGGTGTACGGAATGATTGGGACTAACAATATCAAAGAAAATCATAAAATAATGTTGCAAAAGAAGACCCATGATAGTAACAATAAAGTTAGTGAAAATACGGTAAAAATGTCACTCTTTTGTGTTCTATGGACAAATGAAATAACTTTAAAAATCGCGCCATAATGAACTTAAATTCGAAGGCATTATCATTCTATCGCCGGGTCAACATACTGATAGGGACTCATCCTCACGCCTGCAAGAAACCATGCAGCAACATGATCAGCCGGATACCCAACCGGAAGTGGGAGCAGCGGAGTCGGAAGAGCGAGTCGAGGAGCCCAGAGCCCGTGATCAACCCAAGTCCAGAATCCAACCGAAGAGAAACGCGCCCAAAAGTGTCAAGCTTAATGATTACATATCTCATTAGATTTCTTTTTCCTTATTTTATTATTTTATTTCCATGTCGAACGATTTATTTCATTAGATAGATTGAGTCAAATCTTTTCAGGTTTTCTTTTTTATTCTTTCCCGAATCGTAAGTCCGAATCAAGTTGGGGGAATTCTATAAATTATAGAATTCTCTTAGAACTAGTCCCATAGAATTAAAGGAATAAACATCTTTTTCTCTAAACCTAGCTATTCTACAAACCTTATTTTGTTGGAATCTATGCCCGGTCAATGGACTTTGACCAATTATAATTTCAACGACACATTTAATTTTATAAAATTAAATGATATAGCGCCGATCTACGTTCGGAGTAGATGACCGTGGTATATTTATTTTCTCAAATCCGATTCCCGGTGAGTGAGAAATAATTGTTTAAAGTTGTGCAAAAATTGCAAACTTAATGAGCTATGAGAGGAGATTAGGGAATAATTAAGAGAGTTAATTATCCGACATTGAAAGTTTCAACCTTATTAAACTAGTATTTAATAAGAAGGATTATTACATGTAATAATTATAGTGGACTAAGATGGGCTGTAAGAGCCCACACGCGCGCACACGCGCGCGCCGCCCGCCTGCCACGAGCCTCGAGCCCGAGCCCGCGCCCGTGCTCGTGCCCCTGCCCCTGCCCTTGGACTTGGACTTGGATCTTGGCAATTGGTCTTTGGGCTGTTCTTTGGGCTTGGTGCTTGGGCCTAGTTGCGGGCTTGGCCCAAGTCTAGTGGGTCTAGTTCTTTTTAGACCACCACCGTTTCCACGTCAGCGAGCCAAGCGGGATGCCACCTCATCGGTATGACGCGGTAAGCCAACGTGGCTGACACATGATAGTCCACGTCGTGAACGAATCTAGAAGCTTCTAGACTCAACCTCTCTAGCTCTGAGCGCGTAACGGCTTGTAACGCCCGAACGTTACAGTTCGTAACCGACGACCGTTACGGTCTAGCATTAATGACGGCCATTATGGCCGTTGACCCCCTGCAATGGACCGAGCCTATAAATAGGCTAGCCATTCCATGCATTCTACACATCATCAAACACTAGAAAGCATTCTGCATCATAAGCTCTCTCTCTCTCTGCATTGTTCTTTTGTCGAAGCTCGCCCTTTCCTCCATCCAGTTCGCCGGAGCCTCTGTCGATAGCGGTGTTGCTTCATCGAGACGTAGCCGTTTTATCTTTGGGGACGAAACGTCAATCCGAAGAGCACTACCGGGGCGTATCTCGTCTTGCGGAAAGAGGCCTCCTCGACTCGGCTAATTTCCTTTTCAGTTTATTAGTTTTGAATCCTCTTTTGTAATTTCGGTTCAGTTAGCTCTTGTATTCCTTCTTGTAAGTCTTAGAACCAACAATCGCAAGACGAGATATAACTTGCTTTTGAAGGGATCTGGACCTAAAACTGAAACTAAAACTTTCGAAACTATAATCACCTTTGCTGGAGATGTCGACTGAATCCAACACCGCCGCTGCCACCAATCCGGCCACCACCGCCGCCATCATCTCTTCCACCATGGCGAACACCGGACCAATCCCCACAATGGTCCCTACCCCTGGGTTCACCTCTTCGTCTACATTGTCATGGGGGTTTACGAACCCCTTTGGGCCCACTGTTGGATCATCCTCTAGTGGGTCGGTTGGTTCCACTTTTAGTGGTTCCTTCGGATCCTTCAATGGATCGAGTGTTGGGGCCTTCGGGTCCAACACGGGTACCGGTTCCTTCGGATCTGGTACGACCATGGCGGGCTCTACGCCCAACATGAATGATGGGGGCCCTATGCCCAACCATGTTGTTGGCTCCTTCGGGGGCAACATGAATGGTTCATTCCAAGGACCAAGTGCGGCACCGTTGGCACCTAGAATGATGCCACCCGCCGAGAAGCCACCTAAATTTGGAGGAGC